>NC_064305.1:36954062-37118190 GCF_023373825.1 Bactrocera dorsalis
ATACTAATTATATGATGAATTGGCCTCATTCCATTCCCTGAAAAACAACCCCACACTAGTACATTGTCTCCACCGTGTTTCACTGTGCCATGTCGTATATAACGTGTAATTTAGGCGTTATTCCTGACAGTCTGCCTATCAGCTTCAGCACAACCGAATCATTTCATAATAAACTTAGATTCGACAGAAAAAAAAGTACAGTTTGCAATTTGGTAATCGTCCAATTTACGACCTTTCTCACAAATTCCAGTCGCACCAGTCTGTTCTTTAAAGAAATATACGGCGTTTTTGCCATAACTTGCCTTACAGGTGGCACGAAAATCCCCCATGGACAGATCGGAGTAGTATGGATTCTGTATAATATGTTTAACCGTCATTGTCTTACAATAGATGTTGCCGATATAAACAGGGTATTTTTTTATGGCCAGAGTGACCTGCCTTATCATCTCTTTCGGTTGTTTTCCGCGGCCTTCTACATCTATGCACATGTAACTGGAAGAGCCTGATTTGCGAAAATCGGCTTAATGTTTCGGGAAAAACAATAGGATGATTTATTCCAAACTGTTTTGCTATAGTCATAGCCGATTCTCTTTTCTTAAAATAACTTAAAAATTTTTTCTCTAAAATTAAACAGAATAGTAATTTCGAGGACCATTGCTATATCTTTCCCTTTAACATACAACCAAACGTATTAAATAACGAACTGTCAAACTGAATATGCACTAAAATATTGTTTTTCTATGCTAGCTAATATCGTAACTACACATATACAATATTTTCTGATCCATTACAAACCGTTAGCCAACCAATTAATGTGAATTCTTAGTTTATGTAGCTTTAGTATTTGTCGCACCAGATTTTCGGAGATTTTCATATATAGAATTTTAGATATTTTTTGAATAACGTAAAGTTTGTTTAATTTTTTACTAATTTTAAAAGAAGAACTTACATTGAACTAATATATACAACTCATATTAAAAAACATCATTCACATGCCTACTTTATGATTTTATTGAGTTAAATACCGGTAAGGTAGAATCCGTGCTTTAAGTTTTGTCGCACACTGTATGTCTGTAATAGCATGCTTTGTTTTCTTGAGCATAACTTTCAATGAATGCTCAGCTCTGTTCACGCGCCACTGTTAAATATTTCTCCTTCTTAGCTAGTTGTGGTGAAGCAAAGCTCACCCCCTCGCGCATTTTGTTAGCTTTTGAACGTTTACACGCTTGTCCGTTGTTGACATATTCTTTCTATAAATATACGTTTTTTTTATTCTCTGATTTAGTTATTAATTATGGAATTAAATTTTTTTTTTTAGTTTACGTACATTAAATTTCATTTACGAGTATTTTCTAAAAGTCTAAAATTTTCTTATACTTATCTGTCACTTAAATAAGCTAATCAGCAAAATTTTTTTTTTTGCACAAATTGTATTGATTCTACATTCAGCCGAAGGAACTTCGTGTCCTACCTGGTGTCCCACGACACCAAATTTCTTTTTTTTTTTTAGGTTTGTAGTTACTTGTCAGTCACATTTATGTCCAAATTTCATGTCAAAATATTTATCAGTGTTTAAAGTGAGTCTTTTTCAGCTGCTAAAAGTGGATGTTTTTCGTTTTTTTGCCGATGTCGAAATTTGTTGAGTCAAAGAATTAGCATTAAATTTTTGTTTTACGGAATCAATTTTCTGCTGCGGATACGTTGAGGATGGTGCAGAACAGCCTTTGGTGATGAGGACCGTTGAACGTGTCAGAAAGCGAAGAGCGTCCAGGGCGATCATCAACCTCAACCGACGACAGCTCCACGTTCAAACAAATCAAAGATTTGGTGTTGAAAAACCCGTCGGATTAACAATTAGAGACCTTGCTGATGAAGTGTGGCATATCGAATGCTTAGCCAATTCCATTTTGAAGGATGTTTTTGTGCCTCAAGCGCGTCAATCTCGTAACTCAGTTACCAAAAAAATCGCGCCAAAATTCGGTCAAAAATCAAGGTCATTGTTGACTGTTTTCGTTGCGATTAATCGTGGTGTTGTTCATTATGAATTCCTTCCCAACCGGTCAAACAGTCAACAAGGATGCATAGTATTTGAAACGTTATGCGTCGTTTGCGTAACGCTAATCTGCCTAAAAAGGCTCGAATTGTGAAAGACCATTCATGGTTTTTTACACCACGATAATGCACCATCCCATACTCCGTAATTCGTGATTAATTTCGTCAAAAACTCGATCCCATATCTTTCCGCAACAACGGCTATTCACATGATCCTGGCGCCCGTGCGACTACTGGCTGTTCACCAAGCTGAAAAGATACGCTCCGGGGAACACCATTTTTATACGAATAGAGGAGATTCAAGAGTCCGCAGCGAAGACGTAACTGAAGGCCATTCCCGGAAAGTGACTACAACCAGTGTTTCGAAGATTGGAAAATCACGTTGCAATAAGTGCATTGCATCGGGTGGGAACTACTTTGAAGGATAATGAAATTGATTTGGAAGAGATAAATAAAGAATTTTCAAAATAAATACAACGTCACCTTATTTTTTGGGCAACAGTAGTACATTTGCTTATACAATGACCTAAGATCTTTTTGAATTGGTTGAAAAATTGTCAATTTGGGCATTAAAAACAGAAACGACAATTTTTTACATAAAAAGCGGCTTATTTTTATTCCAGATTACGCCTATTTTATTAATTTTCGCTATTTTTCAAAAGATCGTAGTTCATTGGTATGGAAAATATCGTTAAGTTTTTAATAAACTTTTCAAATTTTTTCTATTTCAGCTACTCATTTCGAACGCGGATCATGCGCAGCAGTTTGGGTACCTTTTTTGGCCCCGCCCCGATCCGAAGACTAGTCCCGATAACTCCGTTGATTTTTCAACAGTTTTTTTGATAAAAAAAAAGGCTTAAAATAGAATATTTATTATGTTTTCAAAGAAGTTCGAAATGTCAACCGCTTACTTTCCTTTAAAAAAAAAAAATCACGAAAAAATCACCTATTTTTTTCATGCCTCACACTGGTAACGCCCCTTAAATTAGTGCTTTTCTGCTCTTAGTCTTCGAAAAACTTAAATATATTACCTGATTGTAAGGCTCTTCGACGAAACTTATAGAATATGCGTAGGAAAGGATTTATAACATTCATTTGTTTAGATAGCGAAGACAGGAGGAGCAAGGGATAGCAATAAGTATGTGGTACTCTATATGAAAAATTAAATGAATTGAGAGACCCGATTTCCTAATCGTTGACGATGGGTTTAAAGCGTTTCATTGCCCAAGCTATGATGAGGTTCGAAATAGCAATTACTGGTTTGAAAAAACCCCCCCCCCCCCCGGCGGGTTGAAAAGCTGTACAAGAAGGCATTGCATCAGCTCCTTTGCAAGATATGGTCGATTGAAACCTAGGTGTGCTCTACCCAATCCACTAAAAAGGGGACCCCTATATAAGGGTTTTATGTGGAAGCGATAGAGTGTTGAAAAGCTGAAAGCTCACCGTCAACAAACTGAGGGGAGTTTATTCAGTGTGTGGCTTAACACCTGAAAAATCTTTCTATCGACTAGAGTTTCAGCATTGTGCCAAATCTTAGTAAAGACTCGCGAAAGATCGACACACAACCACCTCTTCTGTCGATTTTAAAAAAAGCCGCCCACAATCACGAACTCCATGCTGCTAAAATCGGAACTTGGTATCCCTGCAAAGCTAAGACGGCTGTGTAAGTTGACATTGAGTCGGCTTTTGGGGTGTTCGAGAGAAAGGTTTTGTGTACGATTAATGGTTTGGGGATCTCGCATTGGCGGCAAATAGCGAAAAGAAGAAACGACTGGGCGTTGTTAACTCTGCTATAAATGCGTGTGCGATGCCTAAGCCAGTAAAGATTAATAAATTTAGCTCTTATTTCAATAACCTCCTGAAGAATATCCGGTATCAGAATTCAATATAAACCAATCCATCGTCATTACAACCGCCATTACACCTTAAGATATGCTACTTTTTCAAATATTTTTTTACAAAATACTTCTATTTTTCAAACTTGGCACTCACATTGCATGCAGCTAATTACCAAATGCTTAAAACATCATAAATCGAGAAACAACACATTGCTACCTGCCATTTGGCAACCCACACTGGACTCTAGCACAGCATTGGAGCACTGAAATTGCAAGTAACTGACCCAAAGCGGCAAATTACTGGCAGCCAACACCTGAACGCAGTCGCCATAGTGGAGGCAAGAGCAACAACAGTTTAGTGCTTATACACGCACACAGCGCCAACACGACCGAAGGAGCAACCGCACAGCGTTGCACAGAAAAGTGAACAAAAACAATTGCAACAACAACTCTGGGCCACCGCACTCATTTATAGTTAAAACGTTGCATGGATGTGGATAGAACGGCAGGAAACAAGAAGGGGCGGCGTTGCAGTTAACAACGGTTCACATACCTGTAAGTTACAAGTCCTGTTGTTGGCGTCACTCCGAAGCGCTGAATGGCACAAATGTATGAAAAAGTTGGTAAAAGAATTGAGCAAATTCATTATCGCATCCGTTGTGGCCAAGAGTGCAGCAGACGCACAGCAGCAGCAACACTAATAACGGGAGGGTATATTGGTATGCTGTGCAACAGCTGCAGTTGACAGCCAGAAGTCGACCTCGGTGTTGGAGTCCATGTAAAGGCTTGCTCAATTTGGATGGAAAGCTTTGGTTGAAATTTCTAAAACATTGGAACTGGACCTTTAATTTACAGGCAACCTTGATTTGCAGCTTGACAAAATCTAACTAGGTCCGACTATCTTTAGTTTTCTGTTACTAAGAGCAACTTTAGTTCGCGGCGTCTATTATTCCGACGGGGGCAGAAAGAGATTGGGGAAGTTTCGATTTGAAAACCCGCCGACGACAATTCTTAGTTGACGGGCGCAAAATCTATCTTGGCTGACTCCGTACTCTTTCAGTGTGATGCCTGGTACCTCGGTTTAAAAACTCATCTAAATTCCACTAGAGCATTTATTCTTATGGTAGGTGTTCCAAATAAGTCTACCCATTGTTAAAATTTCTTTAGAAATTATTTTTAACATTTATGGTAAGGATTCCAATATGTCTGCCGTTGACTTATAGATCCACGATCTCCTGAAAGCACGACTTGATATCTTGTACCAAAAACTCTTCTAGACTCCACTGGAATAGGAGCCACTTACGACATTTGTGATAAATGATCTTTTGAAAGTAGGCTTTAACAACTTGAACTAACAACTCTTCTGAATAGAGTAAGTCTTCCATTGACTTCCAGCTATTTTAACCCCAGCATTCAATTTCAATAACATCTTATCGATCCTCCAATTGAAATACAAAGTGATCTGAAATGGATCATTAAGCCATTTAGCTAACAAGAGCGTCTACTCAGTCTCTCATGGCTAGCCAATCTATCTAACAAGCTCATTACCGGCAGTGTTTGTCTAAGTGCATATTTGTTCGCCTTGGCTAATTATGTTCACCGCCTTCCAACGATATTTAATTGTATCCACTATGAAAGATAGATCGTCAAGTAAAAACATGTGGTGGTGTAGAGATGCCGATGTAGAGCTCTAATTATATGCAAACCCACACACTTAAGCCCATTTAAACTTTGAAATGTAAACGAATTTGGAAAAGTATACTTTTCGTTACCCCTAACTTCATCAATGGTTGCTAGTATTTTCGTGAATGTATGTAGAAATGGATTGGCAGGGTTGTTGTAGTATCTGACTGATTTGATTGTAACTTATAAGTACCTGTTAGTTGATGCTACCATGTATCGATAGTACCTTGTTGAATATTATCCGCTTCTTTAGAGTTTAAAGAATCGAGAAAAACTATTGGGTTAATGAAAGCAGCCGCCTGGTTGGTTGAACATCTCACAAGAGGCTCCACAGTTAGCTTCTAACCACTGTACATCTTTTCGTTCCACAAGAAGAAACAAGCTTTATCGATCTTCTAGTGGAAGTTAGTTGTGAAACTATGTATTTAAGTAGGTATAAAAATGTTTAGAGATTAATAATTACTGAGAGTTCCTTCCATAAGGCGAAGTTTTTTAGATAGCCATGCTTTCTTGCTCTGGAACACTGAAAAAAGTGAAGTAATACAAGCGTTAAATTAAATGAGTTCGAAGACAGATCTCATCTTACCTCATGGATACTTAAGGTCATCCTATAGAATACTTTAGAACTTGCTGCGTTCTGACAGTTTTGTTGAATCTACTTCTTGAACGTAGTTTCGGTTTCCTAAAAATGTAATATAATGAAAACTCAGGAAGTTGTTCTTGGCATCCGACCAACGCATATTCAAGTGAAGTATGAGGCAGTGCTTACGGCCAACCGGGTCATGATTTTAGGTTATTGTCGAACTTGTTAATGAACTTGGGCTATACTGGCAATACGACTGAAAAAAAGACATCCACGAGGAATTAAAAGCATCCGCTTTTATTCCTCAGTAGAAGAAAATATTGGACCAATAGTTCTGTGATCAACATTTCCAACGGCAATATCTACATATTCACCGATGTATCAAAGGGTAAAAAAGAACAGGAGCTGGCTTCTTCTGTAGTAATCCATACATGAAAAGAAGTTACACACTAAATGGCCTTTCAGGTTGTCAAGTGTCCTTTGCTCTAACCAGCAAGTCCAAGTCCTCCTTGTGCAACCGGACAATAACTACATCTCTAGTTGGTCAGCTCGTGGGCTGCCCAGCTCCATCAAGGGTTGTTTGAGGCAATGTACTCTATAGAAAAACAAGCAATACTGGGCATACCACAAATTTATGTTGGAGTAGTGTTGATGCTGGACAACCAAAAAGCTCATACAAGGTATGTTCCAAAGTAAACAAGACTTAAAAAACCGAACAAATGGTTTTTTCGGCAAAACCAATTTATTTTATTCAAAATAGTCTCCTTCTGCTTCAACGGTCCAAAAACATGTCGAACGAGTGTTTTAGCTGGTTGGGCGGTATGGCCGCCAGTATGCCGGTGCAAGTCATTTAACGGCCTCTACGTGTGCATAACGCTTTCCTTTCATGGGAAAATGCATTTTTCCGAATAAGGAGAAGTCACATGGTACCATATCAGGCGAATACGAGTAATGATTAAAAGTTAAAATGTGATTTTTGGTCAAATAATCGGTTCACAAGCGTCGATCGATGAGGCGGATTCTAAAAAATTTTTGGTCGTCGGTCAATTTGTGCGGATCAAACCGTGCATACACCTTTCGTAAGCCCAAATGCGATAAATCGATGTTTTGGAGATGTTCAATTACCTTTTCATGAAGTTCAATGATAATTTCGGCTGATTTTTGATGAATCTGGAACAGTTTCGATGGAATTTCCGGTGATCACGGAGATCACGGATTTTGATTGGCCCACATATTGATCGTCATCTTTGAAAAGTTGAAACCAATCGTGCACTCTGCTTCGGGATAGACAATCATCGCCATAAACTTGTTTCATCAATTAAAACATTTTGTTAAAAGTTTTACCAGGTTTAAAATAAAATTAAATTTGTTCAAAACTCATTTTTGCACCGATAACACAAACATACTGACACTTAAAACGGAATAACTTCACTTCCAACCTATGAAATATCATGCAGTTCTCACAGCAAAATCGATAAAATTAACAGATTCTAACGCACCAGTCGACATATACATAGATGGCGCACCAGAGGGCGTTAGATTCAAAAAGTACTGTTTCCTTTGGAACGCACCTTGTATTCGCCCAATTTAAGTTTTGTACTTTTTCCAAAAATAATTTTCAGCAGCAAAATTCATGTCGGGTATGCAGTGGCTGTAAAAAAAAAAAAGTGCGTGGAGTCCCTACGCGCGGAAGAAGTTATACTACTTAGCGGTGTTCAGAAATGCATAACATTTTCTATGAAAGAAAACTTAAATTCACATTTTATAATTTTATTATGCACTTTTTATAAAGCAAAGTCTAAATGAAGGAATTTTAATTCGGAAAGAAGTTCTGTCTCTTCGTTGCGGAAGGGAATATGCAGCGTAACCATATATCTTTTGTAATCCATCAACACGCGTTGAAAGCTCAGCAGTTATCGGTGAAATGACGATCGTTGATTCATCACTAGTTATAGATGCTCCCGCAGAGATTGATGAAACAGCAGACGTTGAATCTTTTTACGCGCTCTCTGATATTCCTCAGCTGTTTTCTTCTTCCTCGGTTGGCTGCCAGCTATCATTTCCAATCTCTCCTTTTCCCGCTCTGCTTTCTTTCGTGCTCGGTATTCACAATAATATTGTACTGTTTTCCCTCCTTTTAAACCACGGGCTACAATCTCAACAGAATTTATTTTTAATTTTTTGCTTACTAATAGAAATTAAATTTATCACAGCAATATTATGTATATGTATATACATATTATGTATATGTATATTGCTGTGATAAATTTATTTTCTATTAGTAAGAAAAAAAAAATATTTCTTAGTATAGTATACGATGTTAAAAAGGAAAAATTTAAAAATAAATTCTGTTGAGATTCGAACCAGTGTTCACATCGTGACAGTCTAGGCGCTTACCACCAACACCACCATTGACACTTAGGTTGCGTTGACTTAAGTATGATTTGGTTATGCATGCAAGAAACATACGATGGTTCTAATAATTTTGTTTAAGTATAGAATATACATATACATTTGTAGAACATTTGCTTTCGCACTAAATTTATCACAGCAATATACATATACATAATATGTATATACATATACATAATATTGCTGTGATAAATTTAATTTCTATTAGTAAGAAAAATATTTATTAGTATAGTATACGATGTTAAAAAGCAAAAAATTAAAAGTAAATCCTGTTGAGATTCGAACCAGTGTTCACATCGTCACAGTCTAGGCGCTTACCACCAACACCACCATTGACACTTAGATTGCATTGACTTAAGTATGATTTGGTTATGCAGACAAGGTTGCGTTACATTCATATGGATGGAGCGAGGTTGCGCAACTTTGCGTTACTTTTATATGGAAGGTTGCGCAACCAGAATCTATCGCAACCTTTTCCGGCGTCGTATAAGAAGTATAACTTCAAAAAGGTACGTGGAGTCGTTACGCGCGGAAGAAGTTATACTTCTTAGTGATATCCCAAGAAATTCATATCATTTTGTATGAAAGAAAAGTTGCGAGAGGGCAAGCATAAAAATATGGTTGAGTGACCAACACTTTCTTCAATTCACATTTTATAAATTTATTATGCACATTTTATAAAGCAAAGTATAATTCAATTATCATTTCTGGGATCTGACGGATTGATATCTATAATATTTACAATTGGATTTCTTCTTCTTATTCTTTACTGGCGTAGACACCGCTTACGCGATTATAGCCGAGTCAACAATAGCGCGCCAGTCGTTTCTTCTCTTCGCTACGTGGCGCCAATTGGATATTCGAAGCGAAGCCAGGTCCTTCTCCACTTGGTCCTTCCAACGGAGTGGAGACCTTCCTCTTCCTCTGCTTCCCGCGGCGGGTACTGCGTCGAAACCTTTCAGAGCCGGAGTGTTTTCATCCATCCGGACAACATGACCTAGCCAGCGTAGCCGCTGTCTTTTAATTCGCTGAACTATGTCAATGTCGTCGTATATCTGGTACAGCTCATCGTTCCATCGAATGCGATATTCGCCGTGGCCAACGCGCAAAGGACCATAAATCTTTCGCAGAACTTTTCTCTCGAAAACTCGCAACGTCGACTCATCGGTTGTTGTCATCGTCCAAGCCTGTGCACCATATAGCAGGACGGGAATTATGAGCGGCTTATAGAGTTTGGCTTTTGTTCGTTGAGAGAGGACTTTACTTTTCAATTGCCTACTCAGTCCGAAGTAGCACCTGTTGGCAAGAGTAATCCTGCGTTGGATTTCCAGGCTGACATTGTTGGTGGTGTTAATACTGGTTCCTAAATAGATATCAATATCATCGGCATACGCCAGCAGCTGTACACTCTTATAAAAGATTGTACCTGCTCGATTAAGTTCTTCAGCTCTAATAATTTTCTCCAGCAGCAGATTGAAGAAGTCGCACGATAGGGAGTCGCCTTGTCTGAAACCTCGTTTGGTATCGAACGGCTCGGAGAGGTCCTTCCCGATCCTGACGGAGCTTTTCGTGTTGCTCAACGTCAGTTTACACAGCCGTATTAGTTTTGCGGGGATACCAAATTCAGACATCGCGGCATAAAGGCAGCTCCTTTTCGTGCTGTCGAAAGCAGCTTTGAAATCGACGAATAAGTGGTGAGTGTCGATTCTCCTTTCACGGGTCTTTTTCAAGATTTGGCGCATGATGAATATCTGGTCGGTTGTTGATTTACCAGGTCTGAAGCCACACTGATAAGGTCCAATCACCTTGTTGACGGTGGGCTTTAATCTTTCACACAATACGCTCGACAGAACCTTATATGCGATGTTGAGGAGGCTAATCCCACGGTAGTTGGCGCAGATTGTGGGGTCTCCTTTTTTATGGATTGGGCATAGCACACTTAAATTCCAATCGTTGGGCATACTTTCGTCCGACCATATTTTGCAAAGAAGCTGATGCATGCACCTTATCAGCTCTTCGCCGTCGTATTTGAATAGCTCGGCCGGCAATCCATCGGCCCCTGCCGCTTTGTTGTTTTTCAGTCGGGCAATTGCTATTCGAACTTCTTCATGGTCGGGCAATGGAACGCCTGCTCCATCGTCATCGATTGGGGTATCGGGTTCGCCTTCTCCTAGTGTTGTGCGTACACTGCCATTCAGAGGGCTGGAAAAGTGTTCCCTCCATAATTTAAGTATGCTCTGGGCATCGGTGGCTAGATCACCTTGGGGGATTCTACAAGAGTATGCTCCGGTCTTGAAACCTTCTGTAAGTCGCCGCATCTTTTCGTAGAATTTTCGAGCATTACCCCTGTCGGCCAGCTTATCGAGATGTTCGTACTCACGCATTTCGGCCTCTTTCTTCTTCTGTCTGCAAATGTGTCTCGCTTCCCTCTTCAACTCTCGGTATCTATCCCATCCCGCACGTGTTGTGGTCGATCGTAACGTTGCGAGGTAGGCAGCCTGTTTTCTCTCCGCTGCGACACGGCACTCCTCGTCGTACCAGCTGTTCTTTTGCACTTTCCGAAAACCAATGGTTTCGGTTGCAGCTGTACGTAAGGAGTTTGAAATGCCATTCCACAGTTCCCTTATACCGAGTTGTTGACAAGTGGTCTCAGAGAGCAGGAGTGCAAGCCGAGTAGAAAATCGTTCGGCTGTCTGTTGCGATTGCAGCTTCTCGACGTCGAACCTTCCTTGTGTTTGTTGGCGTGCGTTTTTTGCTGCACAGAGGCAGGTGCGAATTTTGGCTGCAACAATATAGTGGTCCGAGTCGATGTTAGGACCTCGGAGCGCACGCACATCTAAAACACTGGAGACGTGTCTTCCGTCTATCACAACATGATCGATCTGGTTGGAGGTTTTTCGATCCGGAGACATCCAGGTAGCTTGATGTATCTCCTTATGCTGGAATCTAGTACTACAGATAACCATATTTCGGGCCCCGGCGAAGTCGATCACCCTCAACCTATTTGGGGATGTTTCCTCGTGGAGGCTGAATTTATCGACCGTAGTGCCAAAGATACCTTCTTTGCCCACCCTGGCGTTGAAGTCGCCAAGCACGATTTTGACATCGTGGCGGGGGCATCTCTCATAAGTGCACTCCAAGCACTCATAAAAGGCATCTTTGGTCACATCGTCCTTCTCTTCCGTCGGGGCGTGGGCGCAAATCAGCGATATGGTGAAGAACCTCGCTTTGATGCGTTCATTCTCCGGAGTGAATGATAGTACTCGGCGACGGAGTCTCTCTCCCACCACGAATCCAACACCAAACTTACGCTCCTTTATATGACCACTGTAGTAGATGTCACAAGGACCTACTCGTCTCTGTCCTTGTCCCGTCCATCGCATTTCTTGGACGGCGGTGATCTCAGCCGTTATCTTTCCGAGGACATCAACCAGCTGGGCAGCGGCACCTTCCCAATTAAGGGACCGGACATTCCAGGTGCACGCCCTCAATTCGTAGTCCTTATTTCGTTTGCCATGGTCGTCATCAAAATGGGGGTCTCTCATCCGAGGCTGGTTACAACTGGGGGTGTTTTTTTACGAGGTGGGTCCCAAACCCTATGCAGCGGATGTTTTACCTTCTCACTTTAGCTCGCCTTCAAACGGATGTTCTTAGGCTACCCAGAGGATACTTGGTCAAAGACCGGATGTCGTGAGCTACTTGAGTCATATGTAAATGAATCGTTTCTGGCCACTCCCAAGTGAATGGCGATTAGAGAACTTTCCTCACTTGCGTGAACTTCCACACATGACTCCATCCTCCAAGTCTTTTACAAGAATAAGTCTAACGGTGCAATATCATTCAGTGGACCGGCCCAAAACGTGAAATTATCTGGCAACCGAAGTGTTGTCTCAATGAATCCATTGATGGATACGTTGAGTGGGAAGTGACGCCGGCGATCATTCAAACCACGCCAGGCAGCTCTTGAATCTTGTCATTGAGGCCCATCCTCATTGCTGAACAAAAGTTTACTCAAAAACGTTGGATCTTCTTGGAACTCATATCACAGAGCAAAGCGATGTTGCTTGGAGAGTCGGGCGGCTTCAGTTCTTGCACAAGCTGTATTTGGTATGCTTTCAATTTCAGATTTCGACGTAAAACGCGCCAAGTCATTGCAAATGTCAGTCCGAGTTGCTGCGAATGGCGCCGAATAGACTCTCCGCGGTCTTCGTGTACACTAGGGTGGGTCGATTCCGGAATTTTTTCGATTCGGTATTTCTAATAGTGCGGAAAAGTTGCCTTAGTACTTCCTGATTCCAATGCAACTTTTTGTTTTGAGATCGGATTGCATCTTCAACCCGAACCTCGGCCTTGAAATTTCGGAAATTCGCCTAAAATCGTGAAATTGTCTACCTAGCACCTGAAATACGCATCTCATGGCAAAATGTATAAAACAAAAGTTATTTGTCACGTCATTTGCTACCGAAATGATGGTCATGGCCGTAGAACGAACCGTTCCCGAGATACGAGCGAAAAGGCGGCGCGCCACAGCGCAAGGTGAAAATCGGCTTGCGGCCACACTTCTTGACGTTGATTTCGCCGAGTGCTATCACTCACATTCATTCACCTACGCCAAAGGACACGTTCGGATAGGTCTCCACACAAATATTTTTTACACTATTATCTTACATTCACTTACATTCATTACCCTGCGCCGTACGACACGTTCGGACTGGTCTCCACATAAATATTTTTTCATCGAGTTCCTTCACTCTTGTCGTTGATTTCGCCAGGTGCTATCACTTATATTCTCTCAACAAAACACAGAACTCAAAATGTCTGTATCTAAATTTAAATTTAGACAGAAATGTCCTGTGTTTGGCATATATCCGTACAATCTCTCTGAGTCCCAGTTACCTACTTACCAGGATGTTCTTTTGTGTTATCAGTTTGAAAGATTTGGTATAGGGTGACTACGAGGCGACAACTATGAACCTAGGAGTAAAGAGGTTACAGAAATAGTTGCAAAAAAGGTTGAAAATACTTTCAAAAAGTCATCTATTCCGATAGTTTCACACACCAGAGTTGTACAAATGCTCACCACATACCATAAGAAATTTCTGACTCTTAAAAAAATGTTTTTAAGGAACCCAATAGGTTTGAGCTCTAAAAGAGACGACTTTGTCTCTTCTGCCGGAAAATTATTTGACATCGCTGCTTGTAAATGCATTTATTTTTTTTCTTGCACTTGTCCAAAGGAAAGGAAAGTTCCTATCAATGAACAACCATTTCTCTTGGACCAGAGAACCACAAGAATTGGTCGCATTGGAAGTGTTGATCTACCTGAAACAAAAAAGATTACAAAGAAAAATGAACGTAAAGAAAAGCTTTCAAAACGTCATTCAACATCAACACTTACCAGAAAAGTATCAGCTAGAACACGTGACCATTCAGATCAGCCAGACTCTCATACAGACGACAACAATGTAGGCGCGTCGCACATTGATTCTTCGAAAAACGATGGTGATGATGAATTTTCTCTTCCATCCTCTAAAACCAAACAAAACACACTAGTATTACAACACACTGCTTTAGCTGCCCAAAGATTTGGAGTAAGTGATAGAGCAGCGGCCTTGATTGTTTCATCGGCTTTTCTGGATGCCAAAAAAGCAGGTTTGATAACAGAGGATCAGGCTAGCTTTGTCACTAACAAATGCAAGATTAGTCGGGCAAAAAAAAGTGTTGGTGTTAAGCTCCAGAACACCGAAAGTATTGACTCCGTATATGGGCTGTATTTTGACGGCCGCAAAGACAATACACTTACACAAGTCAGCGAAGGTGAAAAGTACTACCGCTCCTTCCGGGTCAGCTGAGGATGAGACGCAAGCTATATGGCAACATTTAGAAGACAATTCAGTTGATGTGGAACATCTAGAAGTTGTCGGTGCTGATGGCACCAACACGAACACAGGTTGGAAAGGTGGAATCATTCGGAAACTAGAAGAAATAATAGGTAGGCCATTACAGTGGGTTGTTTGTCTTCGACATTTCAACGAACTTCCATTCCGTGCTCTTTTCGAACACATAGATGGTGTCTCAAAGAGTCCAAATGCATTCTCTGGCGACATAGGTAAACTGCTCCCTTATTGTGAGAAGTTGCCTGTTGTCAAATTTGAAAGTTTTCCATCCTGCCAATTACCTTCTGAGGTTATTAATCCGACCCAACTTAGCACAGACCAAGCTTATCTCTATAAAATATCAGAAGCTGTTATTTCCGGTCAATGTTCCTCAGATTTAGCGTCGATGCATCCAGGTAACATGTGCAAATCTCGCTGGCTCACCTGTGCAAATAGAATTCTGAGATTATACATTTCTACTGACAAACCAACAAAGGAAATAAAGATTTTGGTCAAGTACATACTTACAGTTTACTCACCTTTGTGGTTCTCAATAAGATTCAACAGTTCAATCAAAGATGGCTCGTGCCATCTCTATGCTGCAATTCAAAGGTCGAGATACTTACCCGCTAAACTGCGCAAGGTTGTCGATTCATCCATTCAACAGAATGCTTTCTTTGCTCTTCCAGAAAACATTATCCTTAGTATGATGACTGACGAACGGATAGAAGTCAGAAAGTTGGCCCTTGACCGTCTTCTGGCAGACAGGGAAGCAGAGTCTGACACCATAAATGGAAGAGTTAGATGTAATAAAGTGCCAAAGCTGAATTTCAAAGCTAATAATTATTACGATATGATTAACTGGAAGACTATTACCTTGACTGTTCCACCAGTTCTTTGTTCAGTTTCTAGCGAAGAACTCATAAAAGGGCTGTCGGGAGACACTGCAAAGGTATGGAAATTTAGTGAATTCCCCTCTCACACCGTGGCAGTCGAGAGAATCGTCAAACTGGTGACAGAGGCATCTTCTAAAGTTATTGGCCCCCAATTTCGTGATCTTTTTATACGCTCTACACTGAAATCTAGGCAACAAGTGCCAAAGTTTAGTACAAAATCTGATTTTATCAATAAATTTGACACAGATTCAGACTAAAACAAGCCTGACATATGGTTGGTTGGTTGGGTTGGGCTTGGGAGGAACCCGAAGAGCAGCTACCTCCACGCGGTGGGTTCTGGGTGACCAATACAGGTTAGCTGAGAGCTGCAACAATTTTGACCTTGCGCTGTGGCGCGCCGCCTTTTCGCTCGTATCTCGGGAACGGTTCGTCCTACGGCCATGATCACATATACCATTTCGGTAGCAAATGACGTGACAAATAACTTTTGTTTTATACATTTTGCCATGAGATGCGTATTTCAGGTGCTAGGTAGACAATTTCACGATTTTAGGCGAATTTCCGAAATTTCAAGGCCGAGGTTCGGGTTGAAGATGCAATCCGATCTCAAAACAAAAAGTTGCATTGGAATCAGGAAGTATTAAGGCAACATTTCCACACTATTAGAAATACCGAATCGAAAAAAGTCCGGAATCGACCCACCCTAGTGTACACTCTCAGTTACGGCTGTTATATTTTCTTTACTGCCTGCGGGAAGTGGTCTATTCGGACGAAAAGTATCCAATCCAATTATAGATGTTGATATTTAAGTGGTCAGTAGGGTAATCTGGCCTGTTTTTTGACATTTTTTTCATATAAATTTTTATTCTCCATTAGAACTTTTTTCACATATCAGGTGATGTAACATATATCATGGAGTGCATAAACTTATTTTTCGGAATTCTTTGAGACATCTGTCGGAGCAATGGATGGGTGAATGAGATGCTTTTTTTCACTGGCGGACACGTTTTCTCATGTATGCATCATCTGAAGTACTAAACCTCAATTTATTCTTTAGGAGTTTGTGAATGGTTATCATTTTTAACTTTTCCCCATGTTTTTTACATAAATTTTGTCATAACATTGTCAATAAATTATAATAAACTTAGGGACGACTAAAGTTATTAGGAATGCTAACTTCTGGACCGTAACCAAACAACTACCGGTCCACATCAAAATTCGGCGTCGTAAATGGAAATGGATCAGTTACACTCCGCAAAGGAGCCGAAGACGCGGGAGACCAGCCAACACCTGGAGACGGGAAGTCGAAGCAGAAGCACAGAGAAGTGGTTATTCTTGGAGAGAAATAAAATTTATAGCTTTAAATAAAATGAATTATAATTTGTTTATTGAGGCCCTATGTTCCACCTAGAAACTACGGGAAAATATATATAGGGATGATAGCCAGGCGTTTTGTGAACATTAAAAAAAATTAAACATATCGATTGAGTAGTTCGACCGGAATCATGTCCGCTGGTTTAAAAACGCGTTTAAAGTTTGAGGTGTGCACTCCGAACGTCGAGCAGTATTATTAGTTTTCGGCCTTTTTCGAATCCTTTCAATGGTGGTTTGTACATTAATTCTATGGGTATTAGGGAACAGAAAATTCAAAAAAAAAAATTTAAGATTATTCTACTGACCCCTTAAATAAATGAGGCAATTAAAGTTGGCGCATGGGTTTGCCTAGGAAGGTAATAAATAGTACGGCTGTCTAACGACTCACCTAGGAACTTAGGAGGCCCATTGTGAACCAACCGGAACTAAAAACCTTCATTTTATGGTCTTGTCCGTGCTTCTGATGAAGTTCATCACTACGAAAAGTTTTATACGTGAAATCTGTGTAATATCGACTAGAAACCCGAAAATTATGTACTCATAAAAGATGTTTTATAGTGTCCTCCTCTTCCACCTCCTGACAGCTTCTAGAATGGCCATTATATGGTGTTCCTAGTCTGTTGGCATGGGGCCGGATATCACTATGTCCTGGTGTTAGATGGATGTTAGATCCACTAAGAGATCAAGACATTATGGCACTACTTTTGAAGAAATGTTGAAGGATTTTAGTGATTTAAAAGCCGGTTTACTGTCTGTATTTATATTGAATATATTAATTGTTGGAGTATGGAGTCATGTGTAGAAGTTCGCGCAAGTGAGGAAAGTTCTCTGACTGCCATTCACTTGGGAGTGGCCAGAAACGATTCTTTTACATGTGACTCAAGCAGCTCACGACTTCCGGTCTTTGACCAAGCATCCTCTGGGTAGCCTAAGAACATCCGTTTGAAGGCGAGCTAAAGTGAGAAGGCGAAAAATCTCCTGCATAGGGTTGTGCGCTGGGTTTGGGACCCGCCACGTAAAAAAACACCCCCAAGGAAAAAGCAAACACAGCCTCGGATGAGAGACCACCCTTTTGATGACGACCATGGCAAACGAAATAAGGACTACGAATTGAGGGCGTGCACCTGGAATGTCCGGTCCCTTAATTGGGAAGGTGCCGCTGCCCAGCTGGTAGATGTCCTCGTAAAGATAAAGGCTGACATCACCGCCGTCCAAGAAATGCGATGGACGGGACAAGGACAGAGACAAGTAGGTCCTTGTGACATTTACTACAGTGGCCATATAAACGAGCACAGGTTTGGTGTGGGATTCGTGGTGGGAGAGAGACTCCGTCGCCGAGTACTATCATTCACTGCGGTGAATGAACGTCTAGCCACAATCCGCATCAAAGCGAGGTTCTTCAACATATCGCTGATTTGCGCCCACGCCCCGACGGAAGAGAAGGACGATGTGACCAAAGATGCCTTTTATGAGTGCTTGGAGCGCACTTATGTGAGATGCCCCCGTCACGATGTAAAAATCGTGCTTGGCGACTTCAACGCCAGGGTGGGCAAAGAAGGTATCTTTGGTACTACAGTCGGTAAATTCAGCCTCCACGAGGAAACATCCCCAAATGGGTTAAGGGTGATTGACTTCGCCGGGGCCCGAAATATTGTTATATGTAGTACTAGATTCCAGCATAAGAAGATTCATCCAGCTACCTGGCTACCTCCGGATCGCAAAACTACCAACTAGATCGATCATTTTGTGATTGACGGAAGACACATCTCCAGTGTTATAGATGTGCGTGCGCTCCGAGGTCCAAACATCGACTCGGACCACTATCTTCTTGCAGCCAAGATTCACACCCGCCTCTGTGCAGCAAAAAGCGCACGCCAACAAACACAAGGAAGGTTCGACGTCGAGAAGCTGCAATCACAACAGACAGCCGAACGATTCTCTACTCGGCTTGCACTCCTGCTTTCTGAGAGCACTCGTCAACAACTCGGTATAAGGGAACTGTGGGACGGCATTTCAAATTCTTTACGTACAGCTGCAACCGAAACCATTGGTTTTCGGAAAGTGCAAGAGAACAGTTGGTACGACGAGGAGTGCCGTGTCGCAGCGGAAAGAAAACAGACGTGCGGGATGGGATAGGTATCGAGAGATGAAGAGGGAAGCAAGACGAATTTGTAGACGGAAAAAGAAAGAGGCCGAAATGCGTGAGTACGAAGAGCTCGATAAGCTGGCCGACAGGGGTAATGCTCGAAAATTCTATGAAAGGATGCGGCGGCTTACAGAAGCTTTCAGGACCGGAGCATACTCCTGTAGAACCCCCAAGGTGATCTAGCCACCGATGCCTAGAGCATACTTAAATTATGGAGGGAACACTTTTCCAGCCTGCTGAATGGCAGTGAATGCACAACGCCAGGAGAAGGCGAACCCGATTCCCCAATCGACGACGATGGAGCAGACGTTCCATTGCCCGACCATGAAGAAGTTCGAATAGCAATTAATCGCCTGAAGAACAACAAGGTGGCGGGGACCGATGGAT
Source organism: Bactrocera dorsalis (assembly GCF_023373825.1). Taxonomy (NCBI): domain Eukaryota; kingdom Metazoa; phylum Arthropoda; class Insecta; order Diptera; family Tephritidae; genus Bactrocera; species Bactrocera dorsalis. The sequence continues at coordinate 36,973,310 of NC_064305.1, forward strand.
TGCCGGCCGAGCTATTCAAACACGGCGGCGAAGAACTTCTTTGCAAAATATGGTCGGACGAAAGTATGCCCATCGATTGGAATTTAAGTGTTCTATGCCCAATCCATAAAAAAAGGAGACCCCACAAACTGCGCCAACCACCGTGGGATAAGCCTCCTCAACATCGCGTACAAGGTTCTATCTAGCGTATTGTGTGAAAGATTAAAGCCCACCGTCAACAAACTTATTGGACCTTATCAGTGTGGCTTTAGACCTGGAAAATCAACAACCGACCAGATATTCACCATGCGCCAAATCTTGGAAAAGACCCGTGAAAGGAGAATCGACACTCACCACCTATTCATCGATTTCAAAGCTGCTTTCGACAGCACGAAAAGGAGCTGCCTTTATGCCGCGATGTCTGAATTTGGTATCCCCGCAAAACTAATACGGCTGTGTAAACTGACGTTGAGCAGCACCAAAAGCTCCGTCAGGATCGGGAAGGAACTCTCCGAGCCGTTCGATACCAAACGAGGTTTCAGACAAGGCGATTCCCTATCGTGCGACTTTTTCAACCTGCTTCTGGAGAAAATAGTTCGAGCTGCAGAACTCAACAGAGAAGGTACCATCTTCTATAAGAGTGTACAACTGCTGGCGTACGCCGATGATATTGATATCATCGGCCTTAACACCCGCGCCGTTAATTCTGCTTTCTCCAGACTGGACAAGGAAGCAAAAGAAATGGGTCTGGCAGTGAACGAGGGCAAGACGAAATATCTCCTGTCATCAAACAAACAGTCGTCGCATTCGCGACTTGGCACTCACGTCACTGTTGACAGTCATAACTTTGAAGTTGTAGATAATTTCGTCTATCTTGGAACCAGCGTAAACACCACCAACAATGTCAGCCTAGAAATCCAACGCAGGATAACTCTTGCCAACAGGTGCTACTTCGGACTAAGTAGGCAATTGAGAAGCAAAGTCCTCTCCCGACAAACAAAAACCAAACTCTATAAGTCACTCATAATTCCCGTCCTGCTATATGGTGCAGAGGCCTGGACGATGTCCACAACGAATGAGTCGACGTTGCGAGTTTTCGAGAGAAAAGTTCTGCGAAAGATTTATGGTCCTTTGCGCGTTGGCCACGACGAATATCGTATTCGATGGAACGATGAGCTGTACGAGATATACGACGACATTGACATAGTTCAGCGAATTAAAAGACAGCGGCTACGCTGGCTAGATTATGTTGTCCGGATGGATGAAAACTCTCCAGCTCTGAAAGTATTCGACGCAGTACCCGCCGCGGGAAGCAGAGGAACAGGAAGACCTCCACTCCGTTGGAAGGACCAAGTGGAGAAGGACCTGGCCTCGCTTGGAATATCCAATTGGCGCCACGTAGCGAAGAGAAGAAACGACTGGCGCGCTGTTGTTGACTCGGCTATAATCGCATAAGTGGTGTCTACGCCAATTAAGAAGAAGAGATATTAATTGTTGTGACCACATTCCTTGTCATGACAAGAAGAGCTTTCTTTGATTGCTGCGATATGTTTGGTATGTAGTTTTGTTGAAAAGACACAACCTCCTACTGGTTTATCTAGTTTGGACCCATTTGTATAAATGCTTATTCCTGCGCTCGTGTGTACCTCGCCCCTTTCTCACTCTCTTCTGGAAGGAAAGACAATTTTGGGGACCGAATTCAAAATCTGTTCTAAAGGTTTTCCAAAATTTGTGGTATTTGGTAGTTTCAGGAACTTCGCTGCCGGTTGCTCACAAGACGAGCAGCTAGAGTAAAATGCAGAAAAACTGCTGGATTTTGATACCGGAAATGGCGTTCCCCTTGGCTCGTTGAAATTTATAGCATTTTATATTATTATATTATTAGAAGTTTTAGATTCGGATTTTCCTGATTTTAGGCTAAAGAGAAGTGCCGTTCATTAAAGGCTGGTTAAGGAATGATCATCTTGTATTGGCATGGGTGTCATGCCACAGCAGAGTCGAAGATAAGTGTTAAGCTGATAAGCTGGCAAGGAAAGGTACTTTAGTCCCGCTATCAGATGAATGAGAGCGGGTGAGTGCTCCCCTATCTTCTTAAGTTCTAGCTGAGATTCTCGGGAACTTGACCAGCGCTGCGTTTTTATTGATCCACCATTGTTACAGATTTTCTAGAAATTCAAAATGCGTAATTCTAACTGTTAAGAACTTCGGTCAACGCTGCACCAAAAACAAAAAGTTAGCATAAGAAATATATAGCGAATATGTCTCGGTGCTTGTGTTTATGAGCGGCTCAATTGTCACAGATCAACGGTTTGTGGTGCCACGCACTCGACGCGCAGATGAGAGATACTCGCAGCGTAGACATTAGTTGCACGGTGTAGTACACGTGCAGTATACGTGACCGCAGAACGCAATAGCCAACATGGGAGGATGACAGTGACGACAACAACAATAGCAGCAGCAACAATAGCCATTGTACATGCCAAAAAACATACAACAATTTGGGTATGTTGAACAGTAATAGTGGCAGTTGGTCAACTTGTCTCATCTAAGTTCACCTATCTCCAACCAATTTGAACACCACTTCCTAGTACGAGTATTGTTCCATGAGGTTTGCACTCGCATGCTTACGTTTCAATTTGCGGTTTGTTTTGTTGTCCATGGGACTATATATTGTATGTATGTTGCAAACTGTTTCGCTGCACATGCAGCTGAGCTGGGTTCATTGAGCTGTGTGCGACGTGACGGTTTCACTGGGTGGCGCGTTTGCACGCACGCGCAGCACTTTGGCCACGTCTCTTCAATTAATTAAAATCGCATTGTAATTAACAATTTTATGTCAAATCGCGTGCAAATACCGATTTTGCTGCTATGCAACGCGCATATACTCGCATATGCATTACATACTCGTATGTACGGGCAGCAGCGCACCCGCAAGCAACATTGATGTGACAAGTTGCAACAAGTTGTGTTAGTAGTGGTTGTTATGTGCTTTTGTTGATGTAAGTGTTTACCCAGTCTCACCACTCGTATTTGCCAAAACCGGCTTAGTTTGTGGCTTGGTCCTTTGTTTGTGTTGTGCTGTTGGGGTAAACGCATTCGCTGTGCCACTATCCTGTTATTTAATGGCAGCCGAGTGATGAATTGAAATGCTTCCAAATTGATCAGCGTAATATGGGCACGAATTGTTCAATTTTACAGTCTTACTTCGTGGTTAGTTCACTTTAGTAGAGTATCGAGATATTCGTGCTTTTTTTTTTTTTGCGGGTGAGGGGGTGGAAAATGCCTTCCGCATCATCGGTGCTGTCGTCACAGCAGCGGTATGTGCCACTTGCTGGTCACTAAAAACCCCCTTCTAAGGAACCGTCGCCCACCCTGGGACCGCGTTTGCATTACTTCAGGGTGGCGTTCCATTTTTCTCGTTGAGAGATTTACATCTGCGTACCTGCGTCCAGGTCCCGCTTTTTAATGCGTAGCAAAATTGCTGCGTATTTCCGGTAATCCTCCAGTTTGTTTCGTTCTCCAACATGAAGCTGATTAAATTGTCAGCGTTTATTAGCCCGACCAAGTCTTCTACTGCGGTGCGTTCTCCTTTCCAGCGCTTGCATTCAAAAAATGTGTGTTCAGGGTCGTCTTTTGTCGCGTTGTTGTACAGGCATGACGGCTCTTCGACTTTCCCCATTCTGTAGAGGTACTTTTTGAAGTATCCGTGGCCGGATAACAGCTGGGTTGTGTAGAAGTCTACTTCTCCGAATTTACGATTTGTCCATAAATCTGGATCTTTTATCAGCCTGGCCGTCCATCTGCCGCGACTTCCGTTCTCCCATCTTTGTTGCCATTATGTTATCGTATCTTTCCTTATTTGTTGTATTGCGCTCTTGTTATTGCCGGGTGATTCCTTTAGCTCCCACAGCTTTTTTCTTTCGTAAGCTAGTAGGTCGATTGGAGCATTGCCGCTTATAACTAGTATTGCGTCGCCTGATACTATTCTGTAGGCTGATGCAACTCTGAGGGCTGCGGTGCGGTACACTCTAGCCAATGCTTTACGCCGGTTTTTTTTTTAAGCGCGTGTGCCCAGATTACGGCTCCGTATAATAAGACGTTGATCGTCGTCGACATTAGGAGTTTTCTCTTTCCTTGGCTGGGTCCTCCTATGTTAGCCATCAATCGGCTCAGTTGAGACGTGATTTTCGCTGCCTTACCTGCGGCGTGCTGGATTTGTACCCAGAAGGTTAGTCTGGGGTCCAGTCTTACGCCTAGGTAGTTAACGGCTTTTTTTGTCCTAAGGATATCCGTAGTCGTCTGCATGTTTATCTCGAGAGGTATGTGCTTGTTTGTTAGCAGCAGTAGCTCAGTTTTCTCCGTGGCGAGCTGGAGGCTGTGTGTGTAGCCATGCTTGCGTCCGTATCATGACCTGGTTCATCTTTCTTCGTGCTTCTTCTGTATCCCTAGCTGTGATTACTGCTGTAATGTCGTCCGCATAGCCAATTAGATACGATTCATCTGGAATTTCTAGTTTTAATATTTCGTCATAGCTAATGTTCCACAGGTCTGGGCCTAGAATGGATCCTTGTGCTGCCCCTGACGTGACTGCTATTTGTCGTGATCCCTCTTTAGTATCGTACAGCAGTTTCCTGTTACTGAGGTAGCTTCGCACCACCGCCCTGAGGTAGTCGGGTATCTTGAAGCTTTTCTCGAGGGCGTCGATCATATCTACCCATCTAGCGCTGTTGAAGGCGTTACGGACATCTGAGTCGCCAGCGACACTATTCTTTTATATTTATGCCATCTGCGCTGTGCGACTTCTATGCTTTCTACGACGCATTTTATAGCGCCTATGGTTGATCTGCCGGGTCTGAAGCCATGCTGTCTAGTGGACAGTCTAGGTCTAGGTCAGTCTATTCCGCTTCTAGTCTAGGCTTAAGTAGGCTTTCGTACAGCTTTCCCGCTGTGTCAAGCATGCACAATGGACGGTATGCTGATGGCGAATTGGGGTTTCCTTTTCCCTTACTGATTAGCACCAGCCGTTGCTTTTTCCAGGGTTCAGGGAATATTCCGGCTTTAAGGCAGGCGTTGTACATATTCAGTAGTACTCCTGGGCGTTCTGCAGCGATTATTTTGAGGACTTCTGTTGGGATTCCGTCCGGGCCGGGTGATTTGTTGGCCTTGAGCTTGCCAGTGGCTACTTGCAGCTCTTCAAGAGTAAACTGGGGGGTTTGCGCAGTGCTTAGAATTTGTTCTGGATCACTGGCCCTTGTTTCGTGTGTGGGGAATAGTGCATTCACGATTTGATCCATTTTGGCGGCGGTTACGTCAGGTGGCTTTGCTGGAGCGCCGAGTTTTTTCATCACTATTTTATACCCTAGCCCCCAGGGGTTTCTGTTTATATCCTCCTGTAGTTCCTCCCATTTTTTCTTTTTACTGTCGTCGATGTTCAGCTCCTTTTCTGCTGCTTTGTATTGCTCGGCCTCTTGGGGTGCGGTGGAAAAAAGGCGTCGCGTTGAAGTGTATGAAACGATGCTTTCCGACTACCAGGGTGTCATAAAACGCATAATAACTGGCGATGAGACTTGGATCTATGCTTACGACCTCGAAACATTCGATCAGTCGAGCGAATATCGTGGCAAAAGAGAGCCGAGGCCAAAAAAATTGCGCCAAAGTCGCTCAAAAATCAAGGTCATGTTGACTGTTTTCTTCGATTATCGCGGTGTTGGGCATTATGAATTCCTTCCAACCGGTCAAACAGTCAACAAGGAATATTATTTGAACGTAACTGAAGGCCATCCCGTAAAGTGACTACAACCAGTGTTTCGAAGATTGGAAAATACGCTGGTATAAGTGCATTGCAACGGGAGGGGATTACTTTGAAGGGGATGAAATTGATTTGAAAGAATAAATAAAGAATTTTCAAAATAAATACAATGTCACCTTTTTTGGGCACAGTACTTACCCTATTAATGTTATATGTACTTACCTTATTCTATTACCATAAGTTAACGAAATGAATTGTACTTACCTATTTTTTGTGCATACATACATTCCAACTGTTTTATCCCGTTATCCTAAGTTTTAGGATAATTGAAATTATATTAACTGGAATAAAGATTCAATTGTAATTAGACCGCAATCGAATTCGCACGCGTTTCTCTTTTTTCTCGCTATTTCGCCGTCGTAGTTTTCGAAAAAGTCCATATTCTAAGTACAGGCAATTGGTTAATTTCTGTCAACTGTCAACTATTTAAAAATGTCAAATAAACACGCATCCCAAAAAACTTTCATTCTTAAAAACGCTTGAGAAATTTCACTAATCGTATCGTTCACTTTTCAGTGAAATATTTGGAGACTTTCGCTCGACTCGCTTTGATAAAGGTCTATCAAGGATCTGGGTCGACACTTAAGCCTAAATTTCCTAATGTAATGTAAAATTACACATCCAGATAAGAAGATGCAGTAAGAATGGTTTATAATCACATATAAACTGATTCAAACTGTATTGGACAGGAAAAAGAAAATCCAGCCACACCTTTCAAGTCAAAAATAACAAAGAAACTTAAACTTTACCATAATGCAGCAAGTGGTCTACAAGTAGATCGAAACTATTTAGCTCTTGTAATTTAAGATGACACATACAGATAAGAAAAATAGAAAAGTTGGTTGAAACCCCCATACAGACTACGTGAGTAAGATAAAAACTGATTTAGATATGAATTAAGGAAAAGTAACCGTGCCTTTCAACCCAAGATACCGAAAGTCTCATTGCCGTGGTTGGCTTGCAGATTGCCTGGAACTCCAATTGGCTTCTGGTTCGACCTCCAGCTGGAACGTCGTTAGTGAAGGGCTCTAGATCGAGAATGTTAAGCTTTCTAATTGAGACATCCAGTTATGAAGACGCAGAAAGGTGGTTAGCAGGTTGGCTGGCACCTCACTTGACCTATAAATCGACCTTCAATTTTACGTTCCTTGATTAATTTCTAGCTAGGAGCTAGATTAGAACTATCAAACTTTTCTAATGTAATAGGTATACAAGTTAAAAAATGTTTAGTTAGTTTTATTTAAAAAAAAAATGTTTTCTGGAGGTATGCTCCTTTATTGAATTCTGTGTAAGAACTGAATTTTACAATTATTTTCGCTTAACTCTAAACCTACGTTTGCCGCTTGAACGGGTATGGAGATTGCTGACGCTGCGCTTCCCATAGGTTGGCACTTCGCTGACGCTGCGCTTCCCACAGGTTGCCACTACACGTGTCGTACTCTCAGCGATTTGGTGGTGTCATATTATATTGCTTTGTATCATATGATATTAATGCATCATATGATACTTTTTGAATGTGTGGGGTGCTAACTTACATATGAGATATTCAGTAAAGAAGACGAGTACGTACATTCTTTTCTGCGAGTAGACAAGCACTTCGGGAATTCAAGGACTACTTGCTTGGCCTATGCCCATTTTATTTTCTCTTTTCTTGTTGCATTTGGTTTTACTTAAGATAAAAGTCTCCTTTGAAGTGCGTTGGGTGTGTTTTTGGGCAGGTCACTGGTGATAGCCGTTTGCAAGCATTACTAATGTTTAAAATTGCCATTTTATTATTGACCACAATTTTATTTAATCCCTGAGCTTAAACATATGTTAGTTAAGTACTTAAGTGGCTACTTACGGAGCAAACGGCACTTAATATGTAAAGAAGTTTGAAGAATGGGGTGGAAGTCATACAGTCATACGTGGCAACTTACAAAAATTTTACTATGCGTCGCAAACTCGAGTTGAATGTCCATTTCATTTCGCGTTTACCATTAAACCCCGTAAATAAAAGTAAAGTTTAACGAAATTCCTTTCAATTCGTCTTAAAAAACTAAACATTTTACCACAATTTAATTTACTACTTGCGCAACAAACTCGAGTTTAATATCTCATTTATTGTTTAGCTATAAACATTATGAAGTCACACTGAGTTTACCATAATTTCAATTAATTCATTGTGAAAACAACTTTTGTGATTTTTATATCAATTCGGAGTTTCTTAAACCCCCAGTTTGTCCAGGCTTCTTACGAAGGACACATAAGTATCTAACTTATTGAGAAAATTCAAAAATGAATGCAGAAAGGCAATCGCTCGAGATTATATTAAGTTTATTTTCTACCGCAAACTCAAGTTTAATCTCTATTTCGGAGTTTTGCATTAAACACTTCAAATAAACATTGAGATTAGCACAAATTCTTTTCATACGTCAAAAAAACTTTTTTTACCGCGAAACTCATAGTTTGGTAAACACACAATTTGTTCATTAACACAAAGCGGCAAACTCGAGTTTAAACACAACTTTAATCCAAGGAAAGATCACAGGTATCGAACTGTTCAAATCAATGGATGAATAATTAAATATTTAGGTATCTGGATTCGAACTGTTAAAATCAATGGATAAATAATTAAATATATAGTATAAATAAGGGGTCTGTTGAATATAAGTAGAATCAGAATTCGCAAGAGTTTTACTCCACTTCTTAGAGATATTTCATCCCCCGGCTATTGACATCAGATTGACTAAGGGCTGGGGAGGGCAGTATTCTGCCACCTCAGTAGATAGGAGTGACATCTTATCGAAATGGCTGGTAGGTTAATACTGCTCTCACCTCCGTCTCGTTAAAACCATGGCAGGTCTTCAAGTATATTCAATGCACGTCGCCAAAATTTCTTTGGCCGTAAATCTGTAATCAAATGTCAATAGCCTGGGGATGAAATATCTCTAAGAAGTGGAGTAAAACTCTTGCGAATTCTGGTTCTATATTCAACAGACCCCTTATTTATACTATATATTTAATTATTTATCCATTGATTTGAACAGTTCGATACCTGTGATCTTTCCTTGGATTAAAGTTGTGTTTAAACTCGAGTTTGCCGCTTTGTGTTAATGAACAAATTGTGTTATAGTCATTTTCCGGGATGGCCTTCAGTTACGTTCAAATAATATTCCTTGTTGACTGTTTGACCGGTTGGAAGGAATTCATAATGCCCAACACCGCGATAATCGGAGAAAACAGTCAACATTACCTTGATTTTTGAGCGACTTTGGCGCAATTTTTTTGGCCTCGGCTCTCTTTTGCCACGATATTCGCTCGATTGATCGGACGTTTCGAGGTCGTTAGCATAGATCCAAGTCTCATCGCTAGTTATAATGCGTTTCATGACACCCTGGTAGTCGGAAAGCATCATTTCATACACTTCAATGGGACGCCTTTTTTCCAAAAAAATTCAACGTTTTCGTTACCAGTCGAGATTTGACGCGCTTGAGGCCCAAAACATCCTTCAAAATAGTATTGGCTGAGCCTTTCGATATGCCAACTTCATCAGCAAGGTTAATCGACGGGTTTTCAACACCAAATCTTTGATTTGTTGAACGTGAGCTTCGTCTGTTGAGGTTGATGGTCGCCCTGGACGTTCTTCGTCTGCGACACGTTCACGGCTGCCTTGGAACTCACTATACCACTTGTAAACATTTTTTTTAGACATAGCCTCATCACCAAAGGCTTTCTGCACCATCCTCAACGTATCCGCAGCAGAAAATTGATTCCGTAAACAAAATTTAATGCAAATTCTTTGCTCAACAAATCTCGACATCGCAAAAAACGAAAAACTCACTTTTAGCAGCTCACAAAACGACCGGTATCTCAAACAGTAATGAATATTTTGACATGAAATTTGACATAAATGTGACTGATAGTACTACCAACCTAAAAAAAAATAATTCTCCAAATCCTTCTACGCGCGCAGTTTAAATTCATGTCACCTTTGTACATTTACGCATTAAAAAGAAAACTTTATAATTCAAATGTATATAATAAATATGTATTTGAAAAATGTAATTAATAGGAGGATGGAGACATGTGCAGAAGTTCACGCAAGTGAGGAAAGTTCTCTGATCGCCATTCACTTGGGAGTGGTCAGAAACGTTTCTCTTGCATATGACTAAAGCCGGTCCGGTCTTTGACCCTCTGGGCAGTTTAAGATCATCCGTTTGAAGGCGAGCTAAAGTGAGAAGGCGAAATATCCCCTCCGCAGGGTTGTGCTCTGGTTTTGGGATCCGCCACGTGAAAAAAAGAACAACCAATGAAAAGGAACAACAAGACCCCCTTTTGATGACGACCATGGCAAACGAAACAAGGATTATGTTTTGAGGGCATGCACCTGGAATGTCCGGTCCCTTAATTGGGAAGGTGCCGCTGCCCATCTGGTTGATGTTCTCGTGAAAATAAAGGCTGACATCGCCGCCGTCCAAGAAATGCGATGGACGGGACAAGGACAGAGACGAGTAGGTCCTTGTGACATTTACTACAGTAGCCATATAAAGGAGCGCAAGTTTGGTATTGGATTCGTGGTGGGAGAGAGACTACGAAATATCTCCTGTCATCAAACAAACAGTCATCGCACTCGCGACTTGGCTCTCCCGGCACTGTTGACAGTCATCACTTTGAAGTTTTAGATAAATTCGTCTATTTAGGAACCAGTATTAATACCACCAACAATGTCAGCCTGGAAATCCAACGCAGGATTACTCTTGCCAATAGGTGCTACTTCGGACTGAGTAGGCAGTTGAAAAGTAAAGTCCTCTCTCGACGAACAAAAACCAAACTCTATAAGTCGCTCATAATTCCTGTCCTGCTATATGGTGCAGAGGCATGAGAGAGTTGACAACAACCGATGAGTCGACGTTACGAGTTTTCGAGAGCAAGGTTCTGCGAAATATTTATGGTCCTTTGCGTATTTCAGCGAATTAAATGACCTAGCGGCTACGCTGGCTAGGTCATGTTGTCCGAATGGATGAAAACACTCCAGCTCTGAAAGTATTCGACGCAGTACCCGCCGCGGGAAGCAGAGGAAGAAGAAGACCACCACTCCGTTGGAAGGACGAAGTGGAGATGGACCTGACTTCGCTTGGAGTCTCCAATGGGCGCCAAGCAGCAAAAAGAAGAAACGACTGGCGCGCTGTTGTTAAATCGGCTATAATCGCGTAAGCGGTGTCTACGCCAGTAAAGAAGAAGAAGAATTAATTTTAATTTCAAGTTTTTTTCAGTTTAGGATTAAACTCTTATAAGTCCCTTGACGCAACAATTACTTTTTAAGTAAACGGCATTTTTTAAGCGTGGTGCACAAGTTTTATAGAGATGTCCTAATTTTATTCAAGTTAAAACTTGCACGGGAAAATTGATAGATAATAATATTCTGTAAAATAAGTTCTGGCTTGTGTTTATTTGGATATATCAATTAAATCTATATATGGACTACCCTTTTAACCTTTTGTGGACCTAAAGCGTGGGTTCGGAGGAGCTAGGTTTCTAAGACCACTAGCCGAGATAAATGTTTCTATGGCCGTCAATGTAATATTTCATGATTTTCAGGCATTTACGAATATTGCCACCACTGTGTACTGTTGCCACGTGCTGGTAGTGTAAGCATCTACATATATATATTTTTGTTTTTCCAACAACAATTAGAATCTTAAACGAGTTAACCTCACAGAAACAGTGGAACAGAAAGTATGTCACATACGGGTATATATGCGGGTAATGCAAGAAAAATACTCCTCAGGGTTGTGAAAAGCAATCAAATGTGTATGAAGAAAAGCAAAGCCAAAGCCACACCTGACACAATTGAAAACAACTCAACAGTAATAATTTCGAACAAGTTTGGATCCAATAATAACTGTTTTAATTGGTGTGTTCGTTTTATTTTTTTTTCCAACTCCCATGTTTTTTTTTTGACTCCGATTATATTCGTGTCTTGATTAAAATTTTAATTGGAATTTTGTGATTGACTCAGTTTGAGCTCTATGAAGCAAGGGGAGAATGGCAAAATTGCTAGCGGTAAGAATGTGAACACATATGTATATACTTTTTTTAAGTAAATGAGTAAAGAAGAAATGAAAGTGAAATAATAAACAAGAAAAAATTCGCTTGCATCATGGCATCATTCGTAAATACAAAGGATTCCTTAGAAGAACTTTGAACGGTGAGGATATCAGTTTTGTATGGCAGCTATACGCTATAGTGATCCGATATCGTGGGTTTGAGAAATGGGCAGCTTATTGTTGAAAAAAGAACGCGCTCAAAATTTCAGATCGACTTCTTCAAGACTGAGAGACTAGTTAACGTATATATGATACATACAGAACCGCAAGCAGGCATGACTTAATCGATTCAGTTCGTTAAGATGATCCACTACGCTATATATACGTTATAAGGTTCCTCACGTTTCCTTTTGAGTGTTACAAACGTCGTGGAAAACTTAACATAAATTAAAATTAAAGGGTATAACAAAAATAATTAATTAAAATTCAGGGCATAAAAAAAAATAGATAAAATCTTTGAAAGTTGTGCGTGTAAAAATTTGTTAAACAAGAGTGACTTCTACGGATCTACTGACTGTGCATCGACTGATACTAAAAATTCATAAAAATTAGTTTTAATTGCAATTGAGCTCCTCGATTCCTTTAAATTTCTGCAGAATTCTTAAAGAACTATCTAACATCAAGGGTTTTAAAAACAATAGCTTTACAGCTTTCGAAAATAACAATCCTTAACTGCTTTAAGATTTCCAAGTCTCCAAAAGCTTTATGAGGACCTATAATAGGTCAAAACTGCGATTCTATCAGAGATTCCGCATTGGAACTTACTACATATTGCTTCCTTACTACATACTTGCTAATTACTGGAAGTACTACCGAAATTTCTACTTTCACTTATAACGGGTGATTTTTTTGAGGTTAGGATTTTCATGCCTTAGTATTTGACAGATCACGTGGGATTTCAGACATGGTGTCAAAGAGAAAGATGCTCAGTATGCTTTGACATTTCATCATGAATAGACTTACTAACGAGCAACGCTTGCAAATCATTGAATTTTATTACCAAAATCAGTGTTCGGTTCGAAATGTGTTTATCGACAAATTTTGTTCAGCGATGAGGCTCATTTCTGGTTGAATGGCTACGTAAATAAGCAAAATTGCCGCATTTGGGGTGAAGAGCAACCAGAAGCCGTTCAAGAACTGCCCATGCATCCCGAAAAATGCACTGTTTGGTGTGGTTTGTACGCTGGTGGAATCATTGGACCGTATTTTTTCAAAGATGCTGTTGGACGCAACGTTACGGTGAATGGCGATCGCTATCGTTCGATGCTAACAAACTTTTTGTTGCCAAAAATGGAAGAACTGAACTTGGTTGACATGTGGTTTCAACAAGATGGCGCTACATGCCACACAGCTCGCGATTCTATGGCCATTTTGAGGGAAAACTTCGGACAACAATTCATCTCAAGAAATGGACCCGTAAGTTGGCCACCAAGATCATGCGATTTAACGCCTTTAGACTATTTTTTGTGGGGCTACGTCAAGTCTAAAGTCTACAGAAATAAGCCAGCAACTATTCCAGCTTTGGAAGACAACATTTCCGAAGAAATTCGGGCTATTCCGGCCGAAATGCTCGAAAAAGTTGCCCAAAATTGGACTTTCCGAATGGACCACCTAAGACGCAGCCGCGGTCAACATTTAAATGAAATTATCTTCAAAAAGTAAATGTCATGAACCAATCTAACGTTTCAAATAAAGAACCGATGAGATTTTGCAAATTTTATGCGTTTTTTTTTTTAAAAAAGTTATCAAGCTCTTAAAAAATCACCCTTTATTTGTCTTTGGTACTCTATTTGACGTCCGCGTCGAAAAGTATGGTTATCTCAGTAACTTTCTATGGTCGTCCTTAACTCCAATTAAATAGCTGGTATCTCCAAAAAAGGTTTTATTATTCGTTTAAGTTTGACAACCTGTAAACTCTAAAGGCTATAACAGTCAAAGATTTTGTCTTCTTTCTACGGCATTGGTCACAACAAAGCATTTAAAATTCATCCAATAAGGCTTTTAAAGTGAGTTGGTTTTTTTTTTTGTTTTAGACTTTTCAGTTGAATTGATATTCAGTTTGGCTTACATAAGTAATCCATAAATGTTATAAGCTGGATATTTGACCTAACTTATCCATCTATTTCTGCTATGGGTCTTGATTATATCTGACACATGTATTGGAATTGATGATCGATTATATTTTCTAAACCAATAATGCACTGTAAGATTTATGATATCAGAATGTGTATAGTTGACGTTAGAGCAACTTTTGTAATTTCAGACATTGAGTCAGCTAGTCCAATGGTTCCTAAACTAATTAAGGGTATTTAGAGAGCTCAAATAACACTTCAATCAATCGTATATTTGGATAAGATATTTCTATTATTATGTAATATGCGAATCAGCAATTCAGTATTTAAGAAATCAATCTGAACATTTTCATCCGTTTTTTTCTCGGAATCGCCGATATCGGATCACTATAACAAACAGCTATCATAAAAAGAGAGACATCATAATCAAGTTCATTTACAGCGAACATTTTTATATGACAAGATGTTTTCACGGAATTTGACATAGAGTATTTTCCAAGCAACAGCACAGTCTCCGAACATATTATTCAGATCGGATCACTATATCATTTAGCTGCCATTCGAACTGATCGCCAGCAAGTAAGGAAGCGCTGAGTTCGGGTGCAACCAAACATTTTATACTTTTGAAAGTTGCAGGAGTCAAGGCCGGGGAAAAGTTGAAGGTGTAAAACCATTCAAATAGAGTAAAGTCAGCCGGATGTTAGAAAATCCTAATATTAGTTATATAAGGACTAGGCCAAGCTTTCGCCCAAATTTATCTATTTTAGGCACAAAGATAAACAGTTATGGGTAAAACCTCTCTTACTTTCATTGGGATAATACACATATTGGCCGATATATGCGGTACAATGTCATCGGAAATTCGAAAATCTTTATATTAGGTACATGGGAGCTCAGAAAAGTATTGGCCCGATACAACTTAGTTTCGACAGGCAGATATATCATTATAAGAGAAGAATTACCCCTTAATTTCATTTATAGACATCAGTCATTGACCTACATTTTCGGTCAAAAGTCAACCGGGGGGTAAGTATTCGGTACCTAGGGGCTTGAACAGTTTTTATTGGACTTATGGAACAATTTTTGGTCATAAGGTGGCAAATACTAAGGGCATTATTTGTGCAAAGCTTAATCCCTTTACATTAATTGCTTCTTGATTGAAGTACTGGAAAGAGAACGAATCAAGGGAAATTTAAAATTGTACTATATGGGAAGTAGGCGTGGCTGTTGTTCGATTTCGTTCATTTTTACACTGTTGGTAGAAGGCTTTTATAAAATATGTATTCAGCAAATTTTGTTATTATTGCTTAAGTGGTTTAGAATATATGCTAGTGGTCCGATTATGTCTATCTATGAACGCAATTTTTTTTTAGCAAGGAACCAATATACCAGGTTTCATTAAGATATCTCAGTTTTTAGACAGTCAACTTAGTCTCGCTTAGTATTAGGTGATACGTACAACCGTTCGGTGAACAAATCTATAACACTCTGTAGCAACTAGTTGCAAGAATACAAAACAGCTAGATAAATATATTTAATAGCATGTAAGAATCTGCACCTGTGAAGGGTATTATAGCTTTGGTGCAGCGGAACTTAATGATTTTCTTGTTTTTGGTTTTGCCTGAGATCGCGAATGCAAAGTTTCCAAAGCTCTTTGAATTTGGATTTCCTGCACGCCCCAAAGTGAGGTTTATGATGATTTTGTGGATTGCATTGTCGAAAAAGTATCGTATATGTCATACTTTACCTTGTTAATAAACTTGGCAATGCGACCGATTTCTTTCTACAAATGGATATAATTGACCAAAGGTTCTGCGGTTGACAGCTTAAAAGGTGAAATCTACATACAAGTATTCACTAACGGAATAAAATGTGAAATAGGAAAAGGGACGGATTACTTTTGTAGTAAACTATATGAAGATGGTTATTTCAAACTTATAAATGACTACGATTCAGTCTTTCAGGTCAAAACAGAAAAAGCAATTCCATTAACCTTCTGATTTATAGCCGTGGGGCAACTAAGGCTATCCCTAGCGCCAATACTAAGTCTCACTGTGTTAGCATATGCAAGCAGGTAATAACTTGACTACCAGCAGGTAACTCGGTTAATATCATCTGGGTTCCAATTTTTGTAAGAATAAGTAGAAGTAATGAAAATGCAGACGAGTTACTCCGTTCGGGGCAGCTGGAAACACAATTCCCCAAAGCTGTTCTAGATTCATTCATTCAGCTTTCTCAATGGAAAGCAATGGAAAGAGAAATACCTCGGGTCTGAGAACACTAGCGATACGGAGCATGCCAAAAAGTGATTTTGAGGTAGTGATGACGGCGGACAGAGCAAAAAGTTTCTACTTCCAGGCAAACGGGAAGTGAGTAATATTGTAGGGATCTTTATAGGGCTAGGATTCGTCGGAATGCAGCGCATGTGTGGAGGATGGTGAGCCGTTGAAACATCACCTAAACGTTAATGAGACGGGCTATATTCTATGGCACACAATACTCCAACTTAAGAATAAATCTTAATCTTAAAAAAATCCGATCTTTTACCTAATGGTGATTTTGAACTCACCAACGACCTCTTCAAACTTCCCTCATTTGCTATAATAAGTGCCGTTATTTTCTTGTGCTACAAACGCACTAGTTAACGCATTGATGAAATCGCCAATTGAGTTTCGATTAAGAATTTAATTACGTTACAATTAAGCAATTCACACATACTCAAACAAAAATAATTGCGTCGTAAACAAGCCTTGTCCGGTGGTAAGAGCACAGCCAGCTTGTGGCCAAAGAATTGGTTAACAAGGGCTGAGGGATGTGTGAGTTTGTGTAGTTATGTGAGCATGTTTGTGTTTGTCCCCCTTGCATTTAATTGAACTTATTAATGCCTTTAGTGCACTTTTGTTACTTACGCTCTACTATTCTTATTGTTGTTTTACGCTCTGCCTCTCGTAACCGTTCTGTTCACTTTTTCTTCCATTTTAGTAGTCGTTAGCAATATGTTTTCTGTTTTAGCAGCCATTTTCACAATAACCATACTTACGGCATCCACACCAGTGCACTTGCAAACAGACGTGCACCTAGGGGCACGTACATATATTTGCAAACTTACACTTGCATGTAATGACTGCTGTTGCTTTTGCTTTAAAACTAGCAATTTTTCTACGATTTCGTCGTTTGGTTTTGCTTTAGTTGCTTCAGCTAATGTCTGAGTCGGTTTACCTCGCCCCAATTCGCACTGGTCAGTCGTTAATGCCTCGGGCGCTTAGTGTGTAAATGGTGCTGCTTTTGTTGTTGAAAGTTAGTAAGTTAGAAATTGAAGAGACATTTTTAGACCATCTAAAAGTCATTACCGCAGAGCTAGTTTTTGGGTTAGTCACTATTTGCACTTTCATGTTCTTTTCACTGGAATTGCAGACCTGCATCGACTGAAGAAGACCCCTTAAACACAATCTACCGTGAATAAAACAAAAATTACACTCTATAAGTCTCTCACCATTCCAATCCAGAAACATGGACGATGTCGAGATGAGAAAGAGCGTGAAGTATTCGAATTTCGTAATGTGAAGAGCTTCATTTAAAGTTTATTTAGTGAATCCACAAGTAGTGACACTCAGTACCTCTAAAATTAAGAAATTTGGCGTTATTTTGAGTTTCGTTCCTTATCTGTTTTCGAGTAAATTATGAGTAGTAGATATTTTTATAGAGATTTTTCAAGCCAACATTGACAAACTTCCATTTTCAATAACCTATGTTTATTGATTAACTTAAAACTTTTACTTCTCCTTCTTTGCTGGCGTAGAAACCGATTACGCGGTATAGCCAGTCAGACGAGATGATTTAGTCAACGTAGCCACTGTCTTTTAATTCGCTGAACTATGTCAAAGTCGTATATCTCATACAGCTCATCATTTCATCGAATGCGATATTTGCCGTGGCCAACGCGCAAAGGACCATACATCTTTCGCAGAACTTTTTTCTCGAAAACTCGCAATGTCTACTCATCAGATGTTGTCATCGACCATGCCTCTGCACCATATAGGAGGATGGGAATAATGAGTGAATTATAGATGTTTTTGTTCGTGGAGAGAGGAATTTACTTCTCAACTGCCTAATTAGACCGAAGTAGCACCTATTGGCAAGAGATATCCTGCGTTGGATTTTGACGTTGTTGTTGGTGTTGATGCTGGTTCCAAGATATCATCTACTGCTTCAAAGTTATGACTGTCAACATTGACGTGGGTGCGTAGTCGCGGGTGCAACGATGATTGATGACAGCAGATATTTTGTCTTGCCCTCGTTCACCACCAGACCCATTTGCTTTTCGTTTTGGAGAAAGCAGAACTAACAGTGGGCTTGTTAAGGCTAATGATATCAATATCATCAGCATACGCCAGAAGCTGTACACTCTTAGAGAAGATTGTACCTTCTCGGATAAGTTCTGCAGCTGGAATTATTTTCTACAGAAGTGGGTGAAGAAGTCACACGAAAGAGAGTCGCTTTTGGCATTTCATCAATATATTGAGTCTATATTCTTTGGGAACTTAATTAAATTAAACCACGGTGCAAAAGCTCTTTTTTACGCTTACGGCTTTATGGACAATACGAACCCTGTCGTAAATAACAGAGCGGGCAATAGGAGTCATTATAATACCTTTAACTCAAATGTATAGATTTTTCAGTCAATCACATCACGGGTATTGTTTCAAGGTCTTGAGATTCGTAGTAAGCGCTTTTGAGCGACCGTATATTCTATCATGGAATAGTTTCGAATCTCTTCAAAAGTCTCATAAGAAGTTTCCAAATGTCTTAATCGGTGAATTCCAGTCGGAGATAGATAGAAAATTCCTTTCTATTATATCAAAAATTGGTTCAATTCTTTTAAAATTCATTACTAAAGCTTAGTACGCAGCTCTCAAGAAACGTAAAAACTTCATATAAAAAACGCTTAAGAAACGGTCCAGAAACGTTCCTGCGATAAAGTTACTTGTGCTAGTACGCAGCTCTCAAGAAATCTAGTACTAATTTTTGATACTTTTTTTCAATAAAATGCGAATATGGCAATCCTGGTTTTGCGATGAAACATCAAATCAACAATTGTTTCTTGAAGGAAAGTGACATTTGCGTACGAATAAAGTGAAGTTTATAATTGTTTATATTGTTTGAAATTAAAAAAAAAATGGATGGCTCATTGAAACGCAAAAATCGCATGCTGAATTTTACAACGTTAGAGAAGCGCCAACTTGTGAATTGCGTTAAGGAGTGGCCCAGGATCTGGGATATTAGCAACACATTGCATGGCAATAAGAATGCAGTAAATCAATCCTGGCTCCACATAAGCAATGCCCTTAATAAAAGTGGTGAGTTAATTTATGTTTTGTATTCAGTGTTTTGTTGTTTCTAATAAAATTTATGTTTTAGTGGATCAGTGCAAATCAGCGTGGACAAGTATGCGCGAAAGCTATCGCTACCATGCTAGGGTAGCTCATAAGAACATAAGTGGCGGCGATGGTGGGGAAGTTTTGGAAACTCCATCTTTTTCAGAAAACGTTGATTGGGAGTTTGCGGAGGAAATGTCATTTTTGATGAATGTATCCCATAAACGGAAGCAAGTCTGCATAATTTGAACGCTCGCCAAACAATTAATTTTTTCTGTAGGACTTTCACAACTCCAGTATCTTTCGGAGAAGATTTGCATGCATCACCAATACATATCGGCGAGGATTCTAATGTGTCACAAACAAGTGCAACCGACTCACAGCACTCATACGATTATGTGAGTACATATATATGTACATTAGGGTGATTCAAAAAAAAAATTTTTTTGTTTTTTTTTATTGGTACTCGGAAAAATGGGTTCCTAGACACCTCTAAGAAATTATCTCCAAATATGAGTTTTTAATTTTTATTTTAATGATGAAACATTATGTAGTTTTCGACTCGCATTGCTTTCAGCACGGATAATAATTAAGAGCGAGCTTCACAAAGCTTGGAACGCTTGCAGACTGTAATGTTGTTGAGTTGATGTTGCTCGTTGCGCCATGGAGTCTGGAATATGTGGATTTATGCTGTGGGCTTAATTATTTTTAATCTAATTTTTTAAGTGAAATAAGATCAGCTCAGATGGTCCCAAGCAGATCACTTATAGTAAAGTAGACAACAACAATATATACATAGATATAAATTGATGTTTGAACCGTGTCACAACGACTCACATAGATCCAGTATACTACTAAAATTTATGTAATTCTTGGTTTTATTGAGGCGATGTGATCCCTATTCGGATACATGGATTCAAGGGCCTTAATCTTGTCTGCAGATGCAGAATCCGCAGTCGGTTAGACCTATATTAAATAGGTGCTTCTTGAGATTGATTTTAAACTCCCAGTGTAAAATGCGACGTTTAACCGGAATTTGCTTCTCTGAAGGTTGATAACATTTTTAAACCAAACCACCCATTAGCACATTTACTTGGCGCATACCTTAGAGCTGTTGCCAATACTTTTTCCTTATTGCGGAGCAGCTCCTGTATTGTATGACAACCAACCGTAAAACACAGTTCCGTTCCTACCATTCTAGTAGCAGCTGCAGCGCGAGCAACCTTGTCAGACAGCTCATTTCCGGCTATATCTTTGTGAACTGGCTCTAGATGCCGAGATGAACTTAGTTGGCACCTAATAGGCTTTTTAGGCTATAACAGAATTTCCTTTTTCTGCTTTTGTAGCTTCGACTATACAAGGTCAGATCCACATGATGCTTCCATCGAATAGTGAAATTCAGGTCAGACGCAGATATTTGAGCGCATGAGTCAGGTCTAACTCTCTACCGCCATAGATAAGTTTCTAAGTCCTGAGTCCAGCAGAAGATGAGACTTAAGGCTTGTAATTTGTGGACTTTTGAAAACTTTTCTATTGTCGGACGGTAAGATTCCAAAAAATCCAATTTGTTGATCGAGGATTTTTACACGGTTCGAAGTCTGTTAAGGAACTTAACAGCATTTGTACTCCTTTCAAAAAAAACGAGATATATGGTAATACCAAACCCAAAATACGAGAATTAAAACAGTCCTAACTTCTTGAGCTCTCTTAAAAAAAAAATATTCTACTTAAAAACCTTACTTGTGAGGTATGCGAAGATGTAAGTCTGAAGTTTCCGTTGGTTACGGACTCCGTAGGTTTTTTGAGAGAAATACGTTTTATGAAAAATATAATAAAGCAGTGTCTTAAAAGAGGCAATGAATTTTGATATAAGATCATTCTAAGATTGGTTCTGAAAAAATCGCTTTAGGAAAGGTCATATGATGTAATATGTTAAGTTATGGTTCTGTCTTATAAGACTTGATGTAGAGTAATGTGCTATTGAGAGGCTATATATCATGTGGAATTATTTTTTAGACATGATATGACTTTGTGATATCACGTATTGGTGCAAGATTTCGTATTTTGGGCTTTGTTGTTGAAAAGTTCAGAGTTGTGTTCACTAATAAATAAATAGCATATAATTTCATATGATAAGAAAGTCGTAATTTACTTTTAATGCTGAAAAATTTATGTGTCATTTGGATTAAAATGAGAAGTTAGTCTATATGGTACTGAAAAAATTATATCTGATCGCACTCATTTGATGACGAAATATAAAATTTTTTATTTAGTCCTATATCACTATGGAACGGATTTCTTGGTTTATGTGAACATCAAAATGCTGTGATGTGAAGTCTTAATTAAAAACTCAAAATTCGGTGGTTTAGAGATGTGAAACGGGATTTTGAGTTAGTGTGAACATTTTAAATGCGTCTCTATGATGTGATATCATAAGATGTGATGTGATATGATATTGTGACGTGATATCTTATTTAAAAACTTAAATGGTATAGCGATGTGGAAGGCAATTTTGGGTTGGTGATTTTCAGTGCCTAACTGTTATGTAATATCATATGATGTATTGTAATGTAATCAAATATGTGACTAAAACTGATATGCTGATAAATGCAAGTCGTTTTGTTATTTTTAAGTAAAATGTTACATAAAATATACTTTCATAAATCAAATGCAACCACTGTGTCAAACCAGAAATTATAAAAAGATGTGCGAACGTTCGTGTGAAAGTTTGTGCCTAAAAACAAACACTTTGAGCGGCTTCAGCTGCTTGAGTGGCTATATGTTATATGTAGTAAGTATTTATATACATTTTTTTACTGTAAATTGCTGCACATTAATATTTGTGTGTCTGCAATATGCGGTAATTAGAGCCAAGCTGTTAAGGGAATTTAAGCGAAAAATTTGCCATTGTATGCACTCGTTCTTTGCTAGAGTTTGCAGTAAACTCGTTTGTGAGTCTGTGTAAAGTTACTCGTGTTTTAAGAGTGGTGATTGAAGTGCAAAAGCAAGCTAAGTGCTAGTATATATCAGTTTGAAATCACCGAATGTTTTTTTTAATTGGCATCAATGAGTTTGTTAGTGGATTCTTTTGCTATAAAACACTTGATGAAACTTAAAATAATTTTTGGGAAGTTCGCAGCTGGTCGTGTGTAAAGCCGCTTTGAATGTATGTTTTTCCACATAATTTTATTGGTGTTTCACAAGTAACGTTGTCGACTTTTGGTAAAACTTTTATCGCTATACCTTATTTCATGTTATTGGATTTCGATATAACTTTTATCAATATTTTTCAATTAAAGATATCCATATTTTAAATGTATTGTGTTTAATTTCTTATAGTTTCATTCATTATGCAATATTTTTAAATAAAATTTCTTTAATAAAAAATAAGAAAAAGAAATATAAATTGAAATGCATTGGTTTTAAACACTTTCTGAAAACATTTTAACCATCTTTATCCATTTGACTTTGATAATAATAAGTACCTGCTTTTTTTTAATTTCAACCAGTTTTTATCGATAAAAAATATAATTTATCGATAACTGTTTATATGAAATGTTGTTTAATTAATTGTGTTTAAAAAGCATTGGTTTTAAAAACTTCGACAAAACAATTTGATATATAATGTGTCGGGGTATGTCGACGTACGGGGCCGATTGCGTTTGATGAAAAAGTAATTCGTTTTAGTTCAAACGTTATAAATTACGAGTTTAATATTTCAATTGTGTATATCTAAATATATGGGAGTATATGTTAATAAATTTATGTGTTGTAACCTGTTGTGGGTTCAAATTCCTTTGTTGTTGTTGTTGATCCATGTGCCGATTTAATGGTTTCTTCAGTGTTTGCCTTGAATAAAATTGTCACCTCTGTATTCACTTGTGTTTGTACTATTAAATTTTTGTAATAATTGTTCACTTTTTTTAATTTCACTTGTTGTGTTCACTTGTGTTTCGCTTGTTGTGGTCACTTCGATATCACTTCTATGTTGGCGAGATAATAATATGCCTTTTGGTAAAAAGCGCGGGAAAATCGTCTTCTTCTGTTTCTCCTTCTTTCGGCTGGTGAGTGAAGTTGGGGCAGTTGATATTCCTCTGCATTACGCTCTATTACTTTATGTAATTTGTGGGAGTAATGCAGAGGAGTATTTGTTTAGATTAAACATAATGAGTTTAGTAAATATGTTTTAAGGATTTCAACCATATATTCTATAGTTTTTTAAATTATTTTACAATGATTAAAATTTTCATCGATTTTAAAATTTTTATCGCATTAAAAATGTATGTAATGTAATGTTATTGTTTTTTTTGTGACGATGTTTGCAATAAAAGATTATAGATTTTTTATTTTATGTTTTCGATATTTTTTACTTTAAAAAATTTTTAATAGAAATATTCATATCGAAAATGTGTTATCGATAAGTATTTTGCTATACTGACTATACATGTATAAACAATAATACGTCAACATTTTTTCCTCGTCAATAACCTCCGCCAATTCGCTTTTCGATAATTGTAATGAACTCGCATTATAGATGAATTTGTGTTAAAAATTTTTATCGATGGTTATGGTTATTTACAAAAGACTCATATTTGATAATATGCTCGATGTTAAAAGCATTTCAGCCTGTCGATATACAATTAAGTGCTTTGGTTAATAATGAAATTAATTTTTTATAACTGATTTTCTTTGTAACTTTCATAATGCAATTGTATTCTTATACATACTATAATACTTGTTCCCTATTGCCACGTAATGACATCTTCTAACCGAGTGTTGCCATATGTATTAAAAATTATAAATCTCAAACTATTTTAAATTTTTACTTACGTCTCTTAATTAATAAATATTTTTTTATATAAAGCTAATTTTTTTCATTCAAATTAGCATCTAGTGAAAAGTGAAAGGAAAACACGCAAGTTTCTACCTACACGGTTTTGAAAAGACTGAGGGACGGCTGTTGGTCTAGTCACAGGTCAAACTTACTGACATCACATGCGAACTGAATGTGTATTAGTAACAATGACACAGTTCATGCCTTATCTAGAACTCGGCTTAGATATCTAGGAACTTCACAGTTCTAAGGACTGTATTATACTTAGATTTCAAGTCTTTAGTAAACTTCACAAAAAGCGTTCACTTCCTGCATGACGTAAACTTCATAATAATGAGCCTCTATCTGGCATAACAAAGGACCTGGAGGTCTATGTAAAGCGTGAAAGCCAGCCAATGTAAACTAACTTATTCTAATATTTATATATGTATATTAAAGTTGTATTTTTTGTATATAAAGATTGCCATCCCTTTTTTATGTACATATATTTTCTATTACTATATGAATATGTATTTATTTGTATAGCTGTACATAAAGTACGGATGGCTTGAAAGCTTAAAGCACATAGTAGCAAGAATTCAAAAATTCTGTCGGATAATTGATTGAAATGCAGTAAAATTAGATTTGGTATATGTTTTTGTTGTTACTTTCTTTTTAAATTGGCGTTTATCTGTTGCTGTTATTTTCCATTTCAGCTACCACAAATACTACACCTTTATCTCGTTAAACCATACATACATATACATATACTGTATTTTCACTACACCACTTCAAATTTCACATTTCCTTATCAATTTCCAGTTTTTAATTTAATTTTAGCTCCGCATACTTCCAGTTTAGCACAGCACCAATAAACAGAGTTGCATTTTCTACTATTTGCCAAGTTGAAAATAAATTTAAAGAACCCTTTTCCAAGCTGTTGATTGTCATTCACCTTTCGGGCCTTAAATAGCAGGCAGGGGCTGCAGGATGTGTGGAAATTTAAATTTGCAATCAACAAGTTATATTGCCAGTATTGTTGTTATCTTTGTACTTCCTTTGAGTTACAACAACCCAAATGTGCGCTTTAGTAGCAATCAGCTATGTAAGGCAGCCGATGATTTGGTTGGCCCGGCAATGGGGCGGTACGACGATTTGATATCTGCAGCTCGTCCAGCAGTGGTTCCCAACTGCAGACGCCGTCATAAATAACGACAGTTTTGGCGCGGCGAATGGGCGTAAGTTAGTACTTTCTCTTTTGTAAATAAAATTTTATTGTAAGCTGCTGTAATGCGGACTTGTAATATTTTTTTTCTAAGCAATTGGCGTAGTTTCAAGCCCGAAAAAACTAGTATTGGATGTGTATTTGTGTAAGTTCCTATGTACTACAAGTACAATGTGGTAGCATAAACGTAAGCAATTTATAATCAATTTATTTAACAAATCTTCAATTTATTTATCTCAAAATTTTAGGATTTTAAAATAAGAAAACTCGGAGTCTTGAAAATGTTCAGAATTTTTTATATAATCAATTAATTCAACTCGAAGTTTTGGGATTTTAAAACAAAAGAAATTGGGAACCCGAAAAGTCTCAGAATTTATATAATAAAATCAATTTATTTAACCCGAATTTTCGAAATTTTAGTAAAAAAAAATCGGAATCTCCAATAGGTATAGCATATATTTTAGTCGAAATTTCGGGATTTTAATTAAACTATATTGGTATCCCGAAAATTTTTGCTTTTTATAATTGCTTTGAAACTACTGTTATAAATAGTAATTGACGTGGACTATTTTCGGATCTTTCCAAGCATTATGCATTCAATATTTCTACAGTTTTACGTACAAATATATGGCAATATTTTAAATTAGCGCACAATACTTTAATAACACTTGTCCCGAAATTTCGGGATACTGAAAAATATTCGCGATTTCCGTATTTAGTTTTATAACGCTGATTTAACAGCAATATGCATTTGGCTTGCACCTTCACACTCCACTAACACGCCATCAGAGAGATCATTGCCGTCCGTGCGGAGTCGAAGGGCGTTTACCGAATGACGCCTGATGAACGACTTTTTTTAGCACCTTTTTTATTGTACAAAATACTGATAGTATTAATAGTGCGCTGGAGCAAGTATTTCTTCCTTTTTATCACTGCTGTTTTCAATTGCTTTGTTTTTTTTCCTTCTTTGCTGCTATCATGTATGCTGACGTTTTTTCTTTGTTTTTGTCTTGTTGCTCATCATATGTTTCACCGTTGTGCCAGTCAAAAAGTATTAGTTTAATTAAATGCTAACCAGAATTTTTACCCCGAGGGATGTTGGATATACTTACATACGTATGTATAAATAATAATGGCTAAACATGTTGTTACTCGCTCGCACATATTGAAAAGGCATCAGCTGAACAGTTACATTGAAATTTGAGCACATACATTAGGTAAATATGTGCATACTATGGACATTTGCCCAGAGAACTGTGATGTTTTAGGCCTGAAATGATGTTAAAAATATTTTTGGTACGTTACGAGATTAAGCAAAGTTTTAAAGATCGTTGCCATTCTGGCAATGCACACTGGTCGATTTCATAGGCCAAAAATAAAAAAATTAAAGTTTGAAATTTACCACAGTTTGTATCA
This sequence comes from Bactrocera dorsalis, assembly GCF_023373825.1. Lineage (NCBI taxonomy): Eukaryota > Metazoa > Arthropoda > Insecta > Diptera > Tephritidae > Bactrocera > Bactrocera dorsalis. Next base: position 37,000,088 of record NC_064305.1, read on the forward strand.
AAGCTATTTCTTAAAATACCAATAAAACTAACAGTAAATACATTTTTGCTCTATCCCATTCGTAGGGGCTACGAAAAGCGCGAGAAGTGAGACAACAGAAACACGGGGACTGTGCAGTGAAAATAGCTTAAAAATTATCTCTTATAATAAATTAAATTGCAGTATAAAATCGTGTTCAATCCCCATAAATCGAAATGAGTATTGATAATAGAGGTATATATTATATAAGAAAGTGGTTTTTATGTAATAATATGTTGTTTTATTATTTTAAAACAATTGTTTTATAAGTGCCTTTTTGAGTGGTATGTTTTTCTTCATACATCGATTTCAGATATACGAAAAGTTGTGATCCCAGTCTCACCCTCAAATGAATCAAGTTTGTTTATATTAGTTTTCTTAAGTCTATGCTATTGAACTTTCTTTGTTATTCATGTTATTCTACCAGGCATGTGATTTCTTGTATTTACGTGTGCATATTTTATTGTTTTTTCATCATACATATATGTATATACATATTGAGCTTTGGTTTTAATTTGATCATTTTCTCAATTTTATCAAATATTTGTTTTATACGTACTTTTATTTAGACACATCATATCATATCATATATTTGGTGTTTAGAAAATGTGTGAAGAAATATCACTTATCACCGAAGCAAATTTAATAAAGCTTCAGAATCTACTTATTAGAAGTTTCGATAACAAAAAACTTAATATTAACTTTTTACCCTGATATTATTTTAAAGGAAAAACAGTTTTCCTGAGTAAATAAAGGTCTCAGAATCTGATGTTGAAGTTGAGATAAAAAAAATTATTGCACCACATTGCCTCACAAATATAATTAATGAACGGAATGAGACCTCTAATTACCTATTATGAATAGGAATATGTGGCTTTGATGGCAGTTCTGGTCAGAGCAAATATAAGCAGAAATTTGAAAATAATAATTTGTCACGACATACGAGGTGTGTTCAAAAAGTATAGCGAATTATGAATTTTCGCGGGTTACGTATATTCGAATTTCGAATTTTTTATGGCGTTGTGTTGGTACTCATGTCTCTCACTTATGCCGACAAGCTCGGCCATTTTGAATGTTCATTTAATTGTTGATAGCTGCTTTGCTTGCACGTGTTTTGGATCGTCTTTGATTTTCACCTATTCAAAAAAATGCACCACGATAACGCCCCTGCTCACACATCGTTGCTTGTGCGCGACTTTTTGGCCAAAAACAACACACTAATGATGCCGCAGCCACCGTATTCCCTAGATCTGGCGCGCTGTGACTTTTTCTTGTTCCCTAAACTGAAGAGGCCCATGAAAGGACGACGAGGAGAACTCTCATAAGAATCTGCTGAGTCAAGCAATAAGGACGTGAAGATGTATCGACTCCATCATACCCGAAAAAACAAATTAGGACTTACTAAGCCGATTGCTTTTGAGCTTAGATCCTTTCATTACCAGTATAAAAAACTATCATGCAGAAGTAAATCAATTTTATTAGAGTCAATTTTTGATTTAGCTGAATAATATTCAAAAAATTCCTATTTTGGTTCATCAACTTTTTTAATTTAATATAATTAATTAAAATTTGTTGCCATCGGCGGCTGGCGGAGTGGGAAACGGGATAGGTCGATTTTAAAAAGCTTTGGCAAAAGTTTCACTTTAATATAGACCGACGACTGTACAATGGGTCGAATAAAAGTCTTGTTAAAAAACCGAGAGGTCAGTGTCTTCTTCCAAAAAATTATGAACTTGAAACTTTCACATATTTTTACATTCATATGTATATTCAGTAAAAGGTTGTCATTAAGTGATACTGTAGAACTATATATCTTAAGTGTTATCTTACTGTTAGATCTCACTAATTTACGAGAGACTTTAAAGTTTTTCCGCTCACATGAAGTTCATTTGGGTGAGCTTTCAAGTTTTTGAACTCCAAATTAGACTTATACTTATACTATATTGTGGGTGTCTACATCTTCACATCTTGGATTTACGGAAGTGATTTAAGGCTTGTTTTAGTTAAGTTTATCATTTCCCTTTAGTCCTTTTTTATTAGTTGAAGTTTCACAAGGCAAGAAGTCAACACTGACGTACTCCAACAAAAGGAAAATTACACTGCTGCACTCTACGTCTAAGTTCAGTTAGTTTCGAAGGAATAATTCGTAATTCTCTACAAATATATCTCCCAACGTTAACAAATTGAACACTTACGAAATAAATGATAAGTGTAGATATTAAACTCAAATTCGGAATGTCCTGATGTTAAGATTTTGATTCTTTACAATTTCTGTTTTACGTTTGTTACTTTAACCTAAGCCCGAACATCAACCAGTATCAGATTTGTGCTCAGTTTCAGTTCCGATCCAAGGTATAAGTTTATGTTAAGGTCCAGTTTAAGAGGTAGGCGAAGATGAATATTGAGTTTCAAATTCTATAATTAACGGTTCGGCTTCCGGGCTTTCATTGAGCTTAAATTTTGATTTCACATTAGTTTAGATTTAGTTACAATCCCAGTTTGGTTTTGGCTTATGTCTTGCACGATATTCCGGTTTTGGATTAAGTTGTGCTTAAGGTTTTAGTTTTTGTTAAGGTTTAGGATTTAGTTATAGTTTCGGCTACGGTTTGGGTTCTATTTATGGCTTCGTTTCGATTAAGGATTAAAGTTCAAGTTATAACGATTTCAGTTCAGCTGCAGTTTCTCTTAAAAACGTGCGTCTAGATTAAGGTTTCGGAAGAAATTAAGCTAATGTTCAAAGTTATAATTAATTTTCAGCTTAATATATTGTTTCAAGGTATTGCTCTATTTAATTTTGTTTCTGCTCAAAATTAAGGTTCAGAGGGCTAATTAGGGATTAAGTATTGCTAATAAGTTTAAAACACAAATATGGATTTACGCTTAGATTCAGGTTCAGATATACTTAGAGTTTGGGATGCAAATCCCAGTTTAGGTTAAAGCCAATCTTCAAAGCTTGGAATCCTGATCCGTTGGCCGTTTGACCATGTTCCTCTGTCTGTCAATCTTTAAATTCCTAAACTACCTGTAATGTTGCATACCTACCACTATAGCTAATAATCGAATAAACTGATGGTTGAAAATCTAGTTTTTGTTTCATAAATATCTTATTTATTTTATAAGATAATTTTACAAGGCAATATGACAATACCTGAATATATTCATAACGAACTATAACATAACATATAGTTGTCATACAAACTGTACTATCACAATCAAGTCATTATGTGGATAACTTGATTATTTGACGAGATATCTTCATGAAATTTGGCATGGACTGTTACCTGAAGCAACAGTATAATTGTTTAGATCGGAACACTATAGCATATAGCTGTCATACAAGCCTACCTATCCAAATTAAGTACTTTGTTTTTATTTGACAAAACATCTTGACAAAATTTGCGAAAAATTCTGATCTGCCAAACCAACTGACTGATCCAAATAAAGTCCTTGTACGAATAACTTGTTTATTTGAAAGCATATTTTCACGAAGTTTGGCACACATTATCGTATGAAAACTATATGGAAATATTTTTTTTAATAATTTATGTAAAAGTAATTTATTACACAAATAAGCCTTTTAAGCTATTGTACAGATTCTCTCACATGGCAGCGTTGACAAAAACTGTTTCCAACGCACCAAATAAAAGTCTTAGCAATCAAAAAAACATCCATGTTCGTATAAGCGCATAACAAGAGCAACACACAGACATTACATTAGGCAAATTAAATGACAGCGAAACGTTTACGCAAACCAAACGATAGATACAAAGTAGCAATCAATAAATAAGAAGCGACAAGTAAACGCAGAAAATGTGTAAATAAAATCTTTTTCAATAACTATAACCCAAAAGTGTGGAAAATAATTAAAAATGCCATATTTACTGCACACACGCGCAAACAAAACTGAAGTTTACATTGCGGGCGGCCGCGGCGTATACGTAATCTATTTGAATTTTGGTCGTGGCGCAAATATGCTTTGCCGGTGCAGTAACTTTATACGCTCGAGGTGTTCATGTCACATTAATGGCCTGCAAACATTGGACATTGTTGTTTTTGTTCTTGTGTTTTTAATGCTGCTACTTTTATTATCAGTGCTGCTGTGCGCCGCGATTCAAAATATCTGCTTTATCTCTGCTTGTTCGCGCGTTGCCTTTCGCCAATGTCAATTTATGCGCTCACAGGTTGCGTAGTTGTTGTTGTAAATGGTATTTTTCTCTCGTATTTAGAGTCATTAAATTATTAATTTATTTATGACATTCCGCTATAACTAACAGCAGCAGCAGTGCGCCGACATGGCTTTGATTGCTTCTTGGTTTTTGTTTTTGCTTTTATTATTTTCATTTGCCAGTATCGCAGGCTTACAGATTCACGCTTTATTTGTATCCATACACAAATATTTATAGGAGCTTACACTTACACACACACAAACACACTCACACACAAGCACAAATTACACAGCTACATAAATATCTCAATTTTGAGTAGATTTGCATAATTTATTTGGTAATGTTGGCTGAAATTTATTCAAAGTTGTTTAAATGTAAATTATTGCCTTGGCAATTTGGCTTCAATAGCGCCAGCTGTTAAGCACAGCGTAGCACAACAGCGGAGAGCAAAGAAAAACAGCGTATAGTGAACTCTCCGCTCGGCTATAAAGCGTGTGCATTTTAAGTGGTTTTTAAAGTTTATGTTGATTACAGGTAATGCTGAAAAGTGTTTATGACTTTCTACATATACATATATGTATGTTAGTTAACTATTATATCAAAATTTATAGAACCCTTCTTAGATACGTTTCGGATAGCTTAAAAGGGTATAAATGGATCTTCATTTTGGTTCTGATCTATCAGTTTTATTGTAGATGTATACTGTAGTGATCCGATCTGAATAATTTCTTTTGAAATTGTAGCCCTCCCTTGTGGAAGAATTCATGCCAAACTTTGTCACGATATTTTTCAAATAAAAAAGCCTTCCGTACAACGACCTGTATGTCATCGGTTAGTTTGTATGGCAACTATTTTGTTATATTCGGCTTATATCGGTGTTCTTATTCCCTGTTCAGGGTCTAACATCCGTTAGTTTTTGTTTCTAGATTACTAAGTGGTCCACAAATAATTAAATAAATAAAGTATCTTTCTCTAACTTTTAGTTAGTTTGTGGCATAAATTGATTATTTTGTGAGAATTTGCGGCGCAGAATTACTTTAAAATCAAAATCAGAGAAGAAATATTTTTTAAATTAGCTTCGTACAACTTTTCAACTAGTTTGGTATAGGTGGTTGCTTGTTATAGCTTATATGGGTACTTATAGTTATACAAGTAATGTTTTTAAACTAGTCAAGAAGTTATCGACGTTTTTAGAGACATAATTCCAGGTCGGATGAAGTTATAATCCTCATCAAACTTGCGTGCTTAGAGAGTTGAATACTGTCTCTTATATTTCAAGTATTTCTGTGGTGCACAAAAGACAACCCCAACAATAGCAGTCAATGCCATTTTATATGTTGCACCTTTCAACATAACTGATAGGCGCTTAGCATCGAAGTCTGCTATTGCCTTATTATCGATGGATCCAACTTAGTAGGGAGAGTATGTGATGGATTTTTCTGTCGGGAACTAGGGTTGACAGACTCTAGTTTTGGACTATCAGACACTGTACCATCATTCAAGCGAAGGTGGCTGTCATAAAGGTAGCAGTAGATGAACTGCTCTAACTTGTATAGGCGCCCGGTAATAGCGAAATCACCGGAAACTGCACCGAAGATGAGCTTGCTAGGAAGGACACCATTTCCCCAAACTAATCCGATTGCAAGCGAGTCGTTTTTCCGATGACTTCTTGCGTTCTGGCGTTGGAGCTTTAGTCCGCTAGTGATCTCATCAAGCACTGGTTAACATCCATCTTAGTAAAGTTAATCTCGCCACAACTGTAAGTGTTCTGAGTGGACACTGTCCAAAAGATTTACGCGCATGTGACTAAATATTGTGGCGAACGCTCTTTGCTAAAGCTACATGGAGCAAGGCGAGGTGGACTTATCTTTTCACTTTCTCTATTGCTTGACTTTTGTCAGACGGAGCCAATTGCTGGGGATCTCCAATTGGCACCAAAAGAAAGAATGACTGGCGGACTGTTGTAAACTCGGCTATAACCGCGTAAGCGGTGTCTACGCCAATAAAGAAAAGGGTGAGGTGGAAACATCCAGCCAGTGCCGGATTAGCTACGTAGAAAGAGTAACAAATGCGACGGGCCCCGCGAATCGGGGGGCTCCGCGCTCCAACTGACCGTAATTAAAAAAATATCAATCGTAAAAATAAGTAGCCATTTTACGAACTTCTTAACCTTAATGATCTAATGTTTAATTATAAATATTATAATCGATATATTTAGACTAGTATCTATACTACGTACATTTCTACCCTTCAAGCGTCCAGATTTTTATTTTTTTATTAATATCCATTAATTTTTATATCAAAATAAAGTTAATTTCTGCCGAATACCGCTATTGTGAATTTTTATTAATTAAATAAATATTTTCATAAAATTTGTAAAATAAAAAGAAAATCCTTATCAAATATCATTAGATTTTTTATGGTCGCAAAAAGAAAATAATTATAATTATTAAATTTTTACAATATTTTTATTGAAAATTATTGTTTTATGATATTCTCGTGACCTTCCCTATTACAAAAAACAAACCTTATTTTATATAATAAAACACAGTAATTAAAATGTTCTATCTAGTTATTTCTTTTTCTAAGCGGACGCTGACCTCTTAACCCGAATTAAGAAAATAAATAAGTATGCAGAATACATTCCCTGTCTTGCATTAAATTTGGCTGCTAAGTGTGCTGCAGACTGCTGCGTTACTTCTCTTCGATTTCATCGAAAACCTCTTTACATTTTTTTCTGGTTCTACCTATCGATGGGGTCATCTTCGAACGCACTTAAAGATTCTACTTAAAAAATTCCAACTTTGAAACGGTTATCGGACACTAGGTGGTCAGCCCGAACTGATGCTACGAATGCACTTTTATGTGGTTTTATCACTATTAAGCAAGACATTTTTAATAATGTGGATCAAAACGCGGAGTGCCGTAATAAAGCTTACCGACTACTTTCAATGATGAATAAGTTAGAAAAGGGTATAATGACAATTACGTGGAACGAAATCCTAGAACGCTTGCAAGCGAGTAGTGCTTCGCTGCAGTCGTCTGATCAAGATTTTAATACGGGATACGCCCTTTATGAATCATTATATTGCTATGTCCAAGCAATGCGATCCACTTTTTCAGATATTGAGGCAGGAGCCAAAGATCTGACCTACTGTGAAGAATACTAGCAACAGACATCACGACGAATCAAGCGAAATACAAAGTACGACCATTTTGGCGACTCTACTACACTTAACGTCTCTATTGAAAATTAAACACCTGGACTTTTCGAATTTGAGGTGTTTATTGTCATTATTGATAACGTACTGTCTGCTTTAACTAAACGTATGAAAGCATATCATAAAATTAATAGTGTTTTTGAAGTATTTCCACAGCTAAAATCTCTTACAACTAAAGAGATTTTGGAAAATTCCTCTAGTATGGTTAGTGCTAACGAAGATGCTGTACTCCAGCCTAGGCGGTGAATTAGTGCAGTTCGCAGAGCTGCTGAAAACAGCTGGAACAGCAATATTATAAACTTTTATTAATTACAATATATTACATTTATTTATTATTCCCAAACTTAGAAATTGTTTTGCTTTACTTATTTCTCATGATCATTAACTGCAATAGCGAAAGTTCTTTTTTATCATAAAATGTATTAAAATCAAGAAAAAACATTAACTTCGGTAGCACCGAAGCTAAATACCATTCACAGGTGCATTTCTGTTAGTAACTATGTGTTCAGTTTGTATGGAAGCTATATGCTATAGTAATCTGTTCTGAACAATTTTTGTGGATATTATATTGTTACCTTAAGCAGTAATCCATGCCAAATTTCGTGAAGCTACCACGTCAAATGTGAAAGTTTTCCTTACAAGAACTTGCTTCCGATCGTTCGGCTTGTATGGCAGCTTTATGCTATAGTTAACCGATATGAACAATTTCTTCGGAGATTACATTGTTCTTTTGGAAATAACTTGTGCAAAGTTTTGTGAAAATTCATTAAGAAATGTGAAAGTTTTCCCTACAAGAAATTCATTCCGATCGTTCAGTTTGTATGGCAGCTATATGTTATAGTGGTCCGATATCAGCAATTCCGACAAATGAGCAGCTTCTTGAAGAGAAAATGACGTTTGAAAAATTTCAAAACGATATCTTAAAAGCTGAGGGACTAATTCGTATATATACAGACAGACGGACGGACAGACAGACATGGCTAAATCGACTCAGCTCGACACACTGATCATTTATGTATATATTCGATAGGGTCTCCGACCTTTCCTTCTGGGTGTTACAAACTTCGTGACAAACTTAATATACCCTGTTCAGGGTATAATAAATTAAGGAACACGAAGGGCAAAGAACGTCTTAATCATCTCACTTTGTTGAATATAGAGCATAACTTGCTTAAAGAAGTCGATATTGAAAGTGTTATCTCTAAATTTGCCCATAATAAATACAGAAAACTTTATTTGTAACAATTTTGTTTTATTTAATACCCTAAACTTGAGAACCTGTAGCAAACCAAGGGTCCCTTGACAGAATTTGCTACAGGCCCCGCGATAGCTTAATCCGGCACTGCATCCAGCTACTTTCTTCTCCTTTGGACAGTCTTCCTAAGATTGAAGTTGCAACTTCTCGGCATTCTTACTTTCGGCATACCGGGAGAGGTAGCAGAAACTGACATTAACCACCTGTAAGGGTCTTATAATATATTACTTAGAAGTTTTAGGTAACAACAAGAGATCTTTGTTAGGATCGAGCTCTTAACTTTGGGTTGTCAAAAAAGTCTTGCGGTATTTTTATTGAATTTTTTTTTATTGAAATTGAAATGAATTTTTGATGACTCATGCCCAGCTCTTGGCCGATGCTACGGCTGCTACTATGCCGGTCTCTTTCGACCAATTCAGCGATTTTATCGCAATTTTCGACGACAGGCCTTCCGGAGCGTGGTGCATCTTCGACCACCTCTACACCAGAACGAAAACGTTGAAACCATCGTTGTGCGACGCTATAACTCACGAACGACTTAAATAAAACGACAATCAATCAAAAACGTGAATCAAGCACGTGTTAGCGCGAGAAATAAGCTTTCCAGAAAGGTATAAGATGACCCGATGAGACGAATAAAACTAGAACTACGCGCTTTCAGCGCCAACTAGCGAAAATACCGCAAGACTTTTTTGACAACCCAATAAGTCAATGTTTTGGGTTTATGAACGTACTATTCCCAGAGAGGAAGTGAATTATGATTTGTTAAGACTACATACTATGTATACTTCTGAAGCCTTTTATTAATCATATTCTCAAAAGCTGGTTAACGCGGTATGAGCAACAGATACGTGGTCTCAGATGGAACCACGAAGTTTTAAAGTCAGTCAGTTGTTAATGAGTCAGATTTTGGAAAAAGCGTTTTTAAAGCTATTTTAATAGCGACCCTGATTAAGTACCTTTTGTGCTTTCCTTGGAAGTTAACCGCAAAGACTTTAGTAAGGTGAATTAGAGCAAGAATTAAGCAAGCGAAGGCAGTTAAAGCACGGCAACAGCACATAAAAGGACACCCAATACCAGCGTGAAGCTTATTTGCTATATGCAACATGACGAAGCAAGCATATTTCTGCATGTGTTTTAGTGCAAATATCGGGTATATCCTATTTATTGAGGCTAACCGAATGCTGTTATGTATGTGTATTCGTCTATGGGTATGTGTGCCTCTAGCTGCGTGTACGTACGTCCACAGAATTTGCATTTATAACCGGGATCGGATGCATTTAGATTTTTTATACATAAGTAACGGTCAAGAAACTTTCTAATGAAGAGAACGTAATATTCTTTAACAATTTCCGACCGTTTGACAAGTTCATATCTTTGAATATAGATCTAGCACTCTTTCTAGATCTATTATATAGAAGTTTTAGGTAATAGTTACAACGGACCGGTGTTCTAAGCTGTCCAAGTGAGATTCGTGCTTGGATCGACCTCGTAATCTAACCTAACCTCACCGAGACGCCTTAAACATATTACTACAATCGCGCCTACTAGAAACCCATATATATACATATATCATTCCATCAAAATTTATTTAATTTTTGCTCTTTGAAGCGAAATATTGGACACGTATTCTTTTAGTTCGGTTCAATTTGAAAAATTTTCGAATTAAATTTCAAGGTTTCTAAATTTAACTTTTAAAACTTTCATGCAAGGAATTTTCAGGATATCTTCAAGAAATTTGGTAGAGATGTTTAGCATATAAACGTCATACAAACTGATGGTTCAAACTGGAGATCGAGGTATCTTCATACCCTTTATGACACAGAAAGTAAACGTGTGGTGGGTATAGCATCGATATTGAGGAAATTTACTTTTTTTGCTTTTTAATATAAATATTTATTAAATTTTACTTGCTATTAGTATTCAATTATACTCTTTCAGCTTTACCTAGTTAATTGTCAGCTGCCGCCGCTTCGTCTGTTTTTGTAGCTTTCAACTTGATCTTCTTTAAGATTAAGAATTTGTTTGTTCACACATGCTTTGACTAAGTACACACATACGTACACACACACAACTATTTGACATCTTGCCTTAGGGACTTCTCTGCACTCGCTCCTAAGCTCACTATTTGTCGCGTCGTCGTCCGTCGTCGAAAAGCAAATTACCGTAATAAGATATTCATTACACAATACATTATACTTGCCACATGTTGCTGTTACCATTGCAAGTTGCATGACAAACAAAACAACGGAAGTAGTAGTTGTAATATGGTTAGTCAACGCTTTGTAATGTATGGTGTACGCCCAAAAGCAGATTTCATTTGTGGTAGCTTCTATTGGCAGTTATGTAGAGACGTTTGTTTCTATTAGTGTCGGTAATTTTTTAAGAGCTTGTTGTTTTTAAAAAAAAAACCGCATATTTGCAAAATCTATCGTTCTTTATTTGAAACGTTAGATTGGTTCATGACATTTACTTTTTGAAGATAATTTCATTTAAATGTTGACCGCGGCTGCGTCTTAGGTGGTCCATTCGGAAAGTCCAATTTTGGGCAACTTTTTCGAGCATTTCGGCCGGAATAGCCCGAATTTCTTCGGAAATGTTGTCTTCCAAAGCTGGAATAGTTGCTGGCTTATTTCTGTAGACTTTAGACTTGACGTAGCCCCACAAAAAATAGTCTAAAGGCGTTAAATCGCATGATCTTGGTGGCCAACTTACGGGTCCATTTCTTGAGATGAATTGTTGTCCGAAGTTTTCCCTCAAAATGGCCATAGAATCGCGAGCTGTGTGGCATGTAGCGCCATCTTGTTGAAACCACATGTCAACCAAGTTCAGTTCTTCCATTTTTGGCAACAAAAAGTTTGTTAGCATCGAACGATAGCGATCGCCATTCACCGTAACGTTGCGTCCAACAGCATCTTTGAAAAAATACGGTTCAATGATTCCACCAGCGTACAAACCACACCAAACAGTGCATTTTTCGGGATGCATGGGCAGTTCTTGAACGGCTTCTGGTTGCTCTTCACCCCAAATGCGGCAATTTTGCTTATTTACGTAGCCATTCAACCAGAAATGAGCCTCATCGCTGAACAAAACACGCGCGCGAAACACATTTTGAACCGAACACTGATTTTGGTAATAAAATTCAATGATTTGCAAGCGTTGCTCGTTAGTAAGTCTATTCATGATGAAATGTCAAAGCATACTGAGCATCTTTCTCTTTGACACCATGTGAAATCCCACGTGATCTGTCAAATACTAAGCATGAAAATCCTAACCTCAAAAAAATCACCCGTTATTAGTGTCGGTAATTGTGGGTCACTTGCTTTTACATAGTTGTTGTTTTTATTGTTGATGCTGTCGTATTTGAACATTTGCCGTTTCTGATGTGACATGGTTCCCCCAACATTGTTGTTTTGGTTTAATGTTGTGATTGTTGTTGTTGTTAAGTAGTAGTTCTGAAATGATTGTTGTTGTTGTTGCCGTTACTGTTATATATTGTTTGCGTTGTTTCTGGTACTACATAGTAGTTGTTTCCGTTATATATCTTGTGTTGTTGCAACATATATCATATAACTATATGTTATACATAACTTATGTTGTGCTTCTCCATAAATTTGCATGCATTATGCATGAGCTCATACGTGTGTGTATAAAACCTACATATGTATGTATATCTGGCTAGTATATATGTATCCCTTGTGCCGCATTCTGCTGAATTTGCCTGCTTATTTGTTTAATTTAGTATAATTAAAATATAAGCATCCGCTTGAGTGGCACTCGACTGCATGTTAGCACGCACAACCACACCACTATTATATTCATTACCGTTTTAGTTTCCACTGCTTGCTCAATCTTCCCCGCTCACTATCTCTTTCCCGTTCTATCACCTGGTCACTCTCTCTCTTTCTCTCAGTCATTGTGGACAATTTGCAACTGTGTCATGCTTGGAAATATTACACTGAGGCATACAAAGCCGCCGTAAAATGCGTCCTTCCACTCGAGTGATTTCTGATTTTGTTTTCAAGCTCGCAGTTGCAATGTAAATTGCATGCTACTAACAGACACACACATGCACACTTGGATGTGGATTATTATGTTACCACATTTATGTTCCTTAGTTTAATAAGAAAAGCATGTTACATTCAAGTTTCTAACATCAGTTCAACAATAAAATAGAGAAAATAATATTTAGTGAGGTTAAGTTGAAAGCTCAAAGGCACCGCTCATATTAGCAACCTCCACGTGTGTCTTTTTACTGTGTAGGTGAGTTTTGGTCACTTCAGACGTTCTCAGATCGCACCGACTTTAATTAACTATGGTAAAATTGTTCTGGTAAAAAATTTAGGAATTTCATTTTGTTGCATTGGAACGACCATAACCGGAAACCCTATACTGGATTCTTAATTGTTTTTTGTCATATGCACATAACATGGAATGTATTATAACAGTAATATGGTACTAGTCGCATTTTTGGCGAGAATATTTATATGCTAAAAAACCAAAGATATAACTTTTTCCTGAAAAAAGTAGCGATGTTGATTGGCAAGGATGTCTATTTAATTATTCTATATCGACTTTGAAAAGAAGCTTTGAAGCTAGTTAATCGATTTCCGAATTTATTGATTAAAAATATGCTATTTACGATCTACTAGAATTGCAAGCAGACGGGGATTAATTATTTCAAAATAATATTTCAATATAAAAAGTAAATAAAATTTTAATCAACTACCATAATTACTTCAACTCAGAAATAATATTATTTTCGAAACGCCACGAATTTGCGAAATATTTATTTTATTTATATTTATTAAAAACATAATTTTCTTGTAGAGCATAAAATTTCCCGTAAAAACTACCTTAAGGTAATTGTTTCAATCAAAAAATTTGTATATTCGATAGCTTTGAAACCTGAAAAATAATCCATACAACAGTGTACAAATATGGATAGGGATATTTTTTCTATGTTAAGTTCGATATTGGTTTTTTCATTAAATATACTATACATTTTGAATAGTTCGGGAAACAATTATTTACATCACAGATTCTTATAGACAATAAAACACTGGGTAATTTTTCAATTCAAAAATTCACACACATATAAAAGCTTTGAAATGTAAAAATAATCAACATATGCTTTCCAAGGATATTTTCTTTTATGTATTAGCGTTCATTCTTCTTCTTCTTTACTGGCGTAAACACCGCTTACGCGATTATAGCCGAGTCAACAACAGCGCGCCAGTCGTTTCTTCTCTTCGCTAAGTGGCGCCAATTGGATACTCAAAGCGAAGCCAGGTCCTTCTTCACTTGGTCCTTCCAACGAAGTGGAGATCTTCCTCTTCCTCTGTTTCCCGCGGCAGGTTCTGCGTCGAATACTTTCAGAGCTGGAGTGTTTTCATCCATCCGGACAACATGACCTAGCCAGCTTAGCTGCTGTCTTTTAATTCGCTGAACTATGTCAATGCCATCGTATATCTCGCACAGCTCATCGTTCCATCGAATGCTATATTCGCCGTGGCCAATGCGCAAAGGACCATAAATCTTTCGCAGAACCTTTCTGTCGAAAACTCGTAACGTCGACTCATTGGTTGTTGTCATCGTCCAAGCCTTTGCACCATATAGCAGGACGGGAATTATGAGCGACTTATAGGGTTTGGCTTTTGTTCGTCGAGAGAGGGCTTTACATTTCAATTGCCTACTCAGTCCGAAGTAGCACCTGTTGGCAAGAGTAATCCTGCGTTGGATTTCCAGGCTGACATTGTTGGTGGTGTTAATGCTGGTTCCTAAATAGACGAAATTATCTACATCTTCAAAGTTATGACTGTCAAGATAACTGATATCAATATCATCGGTATACGCCAGCAGCTGTACACTCTTATAAAAGATTGTACCTGCTCGATTAAGTTCTGCAGCTCGAATAATTTTCTCCAGCAGCAGATTGAAGAAGTCGCACGATAGGGAGTCGCCTTGTCTGAAACCTCGTTTGGTTCGAACGGCTCGGAGAGTTCTTTCCCGATCCTGACGGAGCTTTTGGTGCTGCTCAAAGTTAGTTTACACAGCCGTATTAGTTTTGCGGGGATACCAAATTCAGACATCGTGGCATAAAGGCAGCTCCTTTTCGTGCTGTTGAAAGCAGCTTTGAAATTGACGAAGAGGTGGTGTGTGTTGACTCTCCTTTCACGGGTCTTTTCCAAGATCTGGCGCATGGCGAATATCTGGTCGGTTGTTGATTTGCCAGGTCTAAAGCCACATTGATAAGGTCCAATCAGTTTGTTGACGGTGAACTTTAATACGCTCGACAGAACCTTATATGCGATGTAGAGGAGGCTAATCCCACGGTAGTTGGCGCAGATTGTGGGGTCTCCTTTTGTATGGATTGGGCATGGCACACTTAAATTCCAATCGTTGGGCATACTTTCGTCCGACCATATTTTGCAAAGAAGCTGATGCATGCACCTTATCAGCTCTTCGCCGCCGTATTTGAATAGCTCGGCCGGCAATCCATCGGCCCCTGCCGCTTTGTTGTTTTTCAGTCGGGCAATTGCTATTCGAACTTCTTCATGGTCGGGCAATGGAACGCCTGCTCCATCGTCATCGATTGGGGTATCGGGCTCGCCTTCTCCTGGTGTTGTGCGTTCACTGCCATTCAGCAGGCTGGAGAAGTGTTCCCTCCAAAAATTAATTATGATCTGGGCATCGGTAACTAGATCACCTTTGGGGGTTCTACAAGAGTATGCTCCGGTCTTGAAACCTTCTGTAAGCCGCCGCATTTTTTCATAGAATTTTCGAGCATTACCCCTGTCGGCCAGCTTATCAAGCTGTTTGTACTCACGCATTTCGGCCTCTTTCTTCTTCTGTCTGCAAATGCGTCTCGCTTCCCTCTTCAACTCTCGGTATCTATCCCATCCCGCACGTGTTGTGGTCGATCGTAACGTTGCGAGGTAGGCAGCCTGTTTTCTCTCCGCTGCGACACGGCACTCCTCGTCGTACCAGCTGTTCTTTTGCACTTTCCGAAAACCAATGGTTTCGGTTGCAGCTGTACGTAAGGAGTTTGAAATGCCATCCCACAGTTCCCTTATACCGAGTTGTTGACCAGTGCTCTCAGAGAGCAGGAGTGCAAGCCGAGTAGAAAATCGTTCGGCTGTCTGTTGTGATTGCAGCTTCTCGACGTCGAACCTTCCTTGTGTTTGTTGGTGTGCGTTTGCTGCACAGAGGCGAGTGCGAATTTTGGCTGCAACAATATAGTGGTCCGAGTCGATGTTACGACCTCGTAGCGCACGCACATCTAAAACACTGGAGACGTGTCTTCCGCCTATCACAACATGATCGATCTGGTAGGTGGTTTTTCGATCCGCAGACAGCCAAGTTGTTTGATGAATATATCTTGTACTACAGATAATAATATTTCGGGCCCCGGCGAAGTCGACCAGTCTCAAACCCATTTAGGGATGTTTTCTCGTGGAGACTAAATTTACCGAGCGTTGTGCCAAAGATACCTACTTTTGCGTTAAAGTCGCTAAGCATGATTTTGACATCGTCGCGGGGGCATCTCTCCAGACGTTCATTCTCCGGAGTGAATGATGGTACTCGGCGACGGAGTCTCTCTCCCACCACGAATCCAACACCAAACTTGCGCTCCTTTATATGGCCACTGTAGTAAATGTCACAAGGACCTACTCGTCTTTACTTTAAGGCAACTACATGCTGAGGAAGTGCAAAAATGGAAGCAAAAGAACTGGCTAATTTGATACTGTGACGGTTCAAAAAAAGTTGAAAACACTTTTGCTATTACAACAGAATCTAAGGTATTAATCAAAAATGGACTTTTGCCTTGCTACACCGCTATATTCACATCGGAAATTACAGCAATTGAAGAAGCTGCAAAATTAAAACCCAAAGGCTGTAAGCTAATAATATGTACCGATAGTCTCTCATCAATAAACGCTTTAAAATCGGCAAAAATTAGCGATATTCTCACGCGTAGGGTTAAAGAGACTCTCATACGTGGCAAAAATATAAAAGTTTTATATACGCCAGCGCATGTAAATATTACGGGTAATGAAAATGCCGATCAATTAGCAAAAGACGCACATACTCATCCTACTTTTTTAATAAACAACTACACTGAAAAAGATATTAAAAGGTGCCTCGGAAACTTCATTAAAAATCAACGTGTCTCTAATTATGAAAACAAAATTAATGCTCATTATAAAACTATGCATCAGTTATCGCAACAACATGGCAGCAAATCGAATTTTAAGACAAAACACCAGCAACTTGTTTCGATGAGACTTAAACTCGGCCATACAAAACTAACGCATGGATATTTGCTTTCAAAAGAATCACCACCACTTTGCATGAACTGTAATGATATCCTGACCATGCAACACCTAATAAACTGTTACAATGACACATCGCAAAATATTGATTTGCATACCGCTATAGCGACACTAGACTATGTAAATATAAGAAAACATCTACCTGCTATACTGTTAAAATTAATTTAGAATTGTAATATTCATATAAGTAAATTTATATGTATCTATACAAAATGGGACGAAGGCCTAGGCAGCCAGTTTCCTTTCTTTTTTCCAGTATGTTTGTAAATTTATTTGCAAGTCATATTATAATAAATAAATAAATAAATAATAAAAATTAAAGTATTTAAGTACGTACTAGTACCATTACTACTCAGTATTACACAGGTCTGGTTCAAACTTATCTCCAAATGTTTTTCCCAAGGGTCTTTAAGTCATAATGTTTTCTCCAATAAAATGTATGTATTTTTTTTTAAGTTTTTGAACGTGTATTTTATTGCCATGATATATCTTGCCTAAAAATATTTTATTACACTTGCGGAATTATTTATTTGTATTAAAAAGTGATTGTTCTAAAATTTCTTATACCAGAACAATTTAAGTCAGAAAATTGACTTTTTCATGAAATTAGTCAGTCTTATAATTTCATTGTCTCAAAATTTTGGTGATTCCTTTTTTATTTTTGTTTTATAATGCTAAAGTTTTAAGAAAGTTGGAATTCCTAGACTTCATAACGCCAAATTGTTTTGCTCCAAACTATTTTTTTAATACTACATCGTCGAAAGTTCTTCTACATAAAAAATTTAATTTCTTCATTTCCATATATATTTAGCTTTGCGTTTAAACTTCGACACATAAATTTCTGCTAAATATTTTTTAATCTAAAATATATATAGTTCGAGTAAATAATTATTAAAAGTATTTATTTTAATAGTGATTTTTTCCATTGGGTTTTACTGTACCATTTCCACTTTTCCAACAACTAAGTAGACATTATTTTTTGTGTCTTAAATAAAATATATTTCATTACCTCAAACAGCAAGCAACTTAAGCGCACTCCGTGCCAACATATAAACATATGTCAAGTCATCACTTGCCTTCGCCGCTTTAGGGTGCGAACAGAGTGGCCGCTTGTTGCCGAGCCGAGCCGGCTGACGCTTATTGCGAGAACCAATGCGAGAAAACTGGTACTATACAAATTAGTAAAGGGTGATTTTTTAAGAGCTTGATAACTTTTTTTTAAAAAAAAAAACGCATAAAATTTGCAAAATCTCATCGGTTCTTTATTTGAAACGTTAGATTGGTTCATGACATTTACTTTTTGAAGATAATTTCATTTAAATGTTGACCGCGGCTGCGTCTTAGGTGGTCCATTCGGAAAGTCCAATTTTGGGCAACTTTTTCGAGCATTTCGGCCGGAATAGCCCGAATTTCTTCGGAAATGTTGTCTTCCAAAGCTGGAATAGTTGCTGGCTTATTTCTGTAGACTTTAGACTTGACGTAGCCCCACAAAAAATAGTCTAAAGGCGTTAAATCGCATGATCTTGGTGGCCAACTTACGGGTCCATTTCTTGAGATGAATTGTTGTCCGAAGTTTTCCCTCAAAATGGCCATAGAATCGCGAGCTGTGTGGCATGTAGCGCCATCTTGTTGAAACCACATGTCAACCAAGTTCAGTTCTTCCATTTTTGGCAACAAAAAGTTTGTTAGCATCGAACGATAGCGATCGCCATTCACCGTAACGTTGCGTCCAACAGCATCTTTGAAAAAATACGGTCCAATGATTCCACCAGCGTACAAACCACACCAAACAGTGCATTTTTCGGGATGCATGGGCAGTTCTTGAACGGCTTCTGGTTGCTCTTCACCCCAAATGCGGCAATTTTGCTTATTTACGTAGCCATTCAACCAGAAATGAGCCTCATCGCTGAACAAAATTTGTCGATAAAAAAGCGGATTTTCTGCCAACTTTTCTAGGGCCCATTCACTGAAAATTCGACGTTGTGGCAGATCGTTCGGCTTCAGTTCTTGCACGAGCTGTATTTTATACGGTTTTACACCAAGATCTTTGCGTAAAATCTTCCATGTGGTCGAATAACACAAACCCAATTGCTGCGAACGGCGACGAATCGACATTTCACGGTCTTCAGCCACACTCTCAGAAACAGACGCAATATTCTCTTCTGTACGCACTGTACGCATTCGTGTGGTTGGTTTAATGTCCAATAAAGTAAACTGAGTGCGAAACTTGGTCACAATCGCATTAATTGTTTGCTCACTTGGTCGATTATGTAGACCATAAATCGGACGTAAAGCGCGAAACACATTTCGAACCGAACACTGATTTTGGTAATAAAATTCAATGATTTGCAAGCGTTGCTCGTTAGTAAGTCTATTCATGATGAAATGTCAAAGCATACTGAGCATCTTTCTCTTTGACACCATGTCTGAAATCCCACGTGATCTGTCAAATACTAATGCATGAAAATCCTAACCTCAAAAAAATCACCCGTTACAAATAAGCGCGAACAGGTCGTAGTGGGCGTCGAGCTGGTAAGAGCGCAAAGCTGATTGAATGCGAGAAAACAGTTCCAAAGCGTATTCTAGCGCCGAAAACATTGTTTATTCTGCGAAAAGCTAGTTTTGGACATAAAATTCTTTGGAAAAAGTGAAATCAAAAATTATATTCTGTCATTCATCATTTAATGGCATTCTTGTGTAATGTAATTTATTCATCTTTAAATTCCTCTTAAATAATTTATATTATTTATTTTTAATTTTTTGGTTTAATTTTTCCTTTTATTTATAAAAAAAATGTATTCATGAATTTAATACAATAAATACAAATATATAAAACATAAAAAATTTCTTACCTGAGAGTTACTATCAAGCGTTCACATGGACATATTGGTACTTTAATAAAATTACTCCACTTCCTTTTTAATTTATCACCAATCTTTTCGAGAAAATAGTCGAAAGTTTCAATACTCATTCGAGTATATTTTTTAAACTTGGCAGGATATTTTCTTAAATCACTATATAAGTGATGAAATTCTCCAAATTCACTTCGTTTATCATTTATTGGATGTTTTCCAAATGATTTTTTATTGATAAAATACTTTAAAACAGTAGCCGAAGCTAAATACTCATCATCTGACGAATTCATATCTTTTCACTTCAATTTCACAAATACGAATGAACAACAAACAAATGCATACAAACATACATAAAACACAAATAATAGATAAAATATCAGCGCTGATTCTTGCATCCACTATGCACACTCAAACTTGTTTCTCGCATGAACAAGTTCTCGGAATAAGCGTCAGCCGGCTCGGCTCGGCAACAAGCGGCCACTCTGTTCGCACCCTTACGCAAGTTTCTTGCTCTGCGTGTGCCCACCAACGCTACTTCGTAATCATCATTCATTCGCCTGATTGTTTGGCGAAACCTTTGTATTAACTAGCTGCTACACTTTCAATACTGCAAGCCCCTCCGCCTCTCCTCAAGCCCCATCGTATTGCTGGCACGTTACTCGAATACTCTCCGACACACTGAATTCAGCGTAATGCGCTAATGTTCGGCCATATGCTCTTCTACGAGGTGTGTTCAAAAAGTATCGCGAATTTAGTGTTTTTTCAAAAATTATTTATTTATTAATGAAAATCAATTGTGTCCCCTTCAAAGTAATCCCCATGAGATATTATACACTTGTGCCAACGGTTTTTCCAATCTTCGAAGCACTTCAAAAAATAATTTTTTTATCTTCTTCAGCTTCTCCTTCGATGCCGTCTTTATCTCGTCAAGAGAAGCGTAACGTCGTCCTTTCATGGGCTTCTTCAGTTTTGGGAACAAGAAAAAGTCACAGCGGGCCAGATCTGGGGAATACGGTGGCTGCGGCGTAATTAGTGTGTTGTTTTTGGCCAAAAAGTCGCGCACAAGCAACGATGTGTGTGAGCAGGGGCGTTATCGTGCTTCGCGCAAATTGCGCATAACTTGCAGGTAATATTCCTTATTGACCGTTCTTCCCTGTGGCAAGAACTCATGATGCGCCACGCCCCTGCGATCGAAGAAAACTGTCAGTTATGATTCACGATACTTTTTGAACACACCTTGTACAGCTGGCTCCTGCTGTTTACTGTCTGATTTCTTCGTAATTTTGTTGTTGCTGCAGTCCCTTCTTGTGTGTCTTCTTGCAGAACTTTGCCCGGAATTTGTTGTTAAGAAAAATTATAATGATTTTGTCTGCTTCGGCTAACTGTTCGGCGTGGTGGGAGCTTTCAGACTGTCAGCGTCTAAGTAAAAGTTGTTTCTATGTAGGTTTAGCTGCCTTAGTTCCTTGTTTAAATTTCTTCTTTATATACAATTTTAGTTAGCGCGTGAAGAATTTCTTGACTTCCTACTTTGAATTCGAAGAGCAGCAAGCTTTCGAAATATTTCAAAATTCCAATCAATTCACTGCATTCAGTAATATTGATGTCGAACTGCAGCAGCCTATAAACTAAACTAAAGTAAGTGGGAAGCCTCGCCCATCTCCTCAGGGAACTCATATTTAAATAAAGTGTGACCAAGTCATGCTCTTCCTCTATTTCAAACAAACTCCACTTGTTAGACCGTCTTCTTCCAACACTTCATTTTCCCTGTTCCGCATTTATTTATTTCTTAACTTCTTTGTATGCCAAACTTCGCCAAATATTTTCTTATTCTCCCCTGTGTACACAATTAATCTAAATTTAACAGTATATGAAACATTATCGCGTCCTACTGTTACGCCCACAAAACGTCATTAATCGGGAACGTATAAAGAAACATAACTATGTACTAAATCAAGATATAAAACTCTTATTTGACCCTTGTGATCGCAGTAGGAAGAGGCACATGTGAGCGAAAAATATTTAAAAAGTGGGCGTGGCCCTTCCTGTAATAAGTTTAATTTACATATCTACTAATTTACTAAAGCTGCAAACACAAAAATCGCCGGCAGCAAATATTATAGGAACTCCTGCCGATGGTATGAAAATTAGCGAAATCGAAAGATAACCCTGCTCAGTCCCCATATAATGGTACTGTAAGAAACTACTAAAAGCGCGATAAATCAATAAATAAAAATGCCTAAGTCATTAATTTTTTTTCCGGGATCAGAAGTTTTTATACGACTCTTTTAACTCACTTTTAGGTAAAATCGTATATCTCAGGACCTGGTTGACCGAGTTCAACCAAATTCGCCAAATCGGACTACAACCTCGTCTACTTCCCATGTAGCACAACTTCAAATTACGTTTGATTCACTTTCTAGTATATAGATCCAGACACAGTTAACATAAAGAGATAAAACTTTGCACGAATAGTTCAATACTCCATTAGCTCACATTTAAATAACACAAAGATTATTGAACTTCCAGGTGTTTTTATACCACATATACACGTGAGTTAACAAAGCGAAACTTGATGTAGCAAACATAAAGCATTTGGATGGCTTCACAAAATATGATTGGTGATGGTTTGTGAGGTAACTTAATGAAACCTTCGCATTTTATTATTATCTGGCATATTAAATGTAGTATTAGCAAAACAGAAAAAAGCGGGTCGAAATTACTTCCAACTCCCTTATTTTATATATGTATATACGTAACCTGGTTGACGTTTTGCGCCTTAAGGTTCTTACACCTGGATATATGGCCAGAGGTAGCCTTCTTGTGACCATAGGTTTTTTTTAATCTTGGAAGTAAAATGCCCGACTTTAGCTTAAAAAATCGCGGTTAATTTGTTAATAAAAAATCGAATAGGGCTGTGCCTAGGCACACGGCCGTTGGTTTTAACGTGAAACGTCTATGTAAGTTAGCGAATCGCTTTTAAAGTAAGAGATTGAATTGAAAACAATATTGACGCTGTTTTAAGTATTTTAATAAATAATCTATACCAAATTTCATAAATATATCTTGTCAAATGTCAAAATTTTCCATACCTGAACTTGATTCCGATCGTTCAGTTTATGAACGCTGAACGCCAATGATTTTGCATTGCTTCACTTCTACTGATATTGACATCTCTCAGTTACGTGGCAGATCCAATAGATATATCGATCATCTGTTCATTCGTTATGTCCATAAGTATAGGTATTCCAGTGGTAGAGGTATTCGCGAGGTCGGCAGCACCAGCTTTGCGACGTTCCGGAAACCGTCTCGCTCGCTTGATGCCGGACATTAGGGTACCTATGCGTGGCCCATAGGCCCCTCTTTGTAACGATAGCCGTAATTTATATTTCTGGTTGGCTCTTGCATGAGCTGAGACCGACATACCAAAATTTTTATATAAATATTTATTATAACTTTCTGGTTATTTTAAATATAAATTCTGTCCAAATTACACTTATTATTATATAAATCAATCGGTTTAAATAATCTTGACAAACACACGAAAAAATCACCGCGTTATATAGTCGGAGTCACGAGTTACACTGAATAGAAACAAGCGACAAGCGAGAGCGCCGATTTCGCGCAGTTAACGCAGTATGCCTCCCCCGCCGCTCCGCTTGACCCGGACACGAACTCAATGTCATAACAGCGAGCTGACTATATAAGTGAAATATTCCCAAACCTGCTACCCGTATGTTTCGGCGCGATTTTAACGTCACCGACGTTTCACGCCCAAAATGTGGCGACTTGCAAAGGTTTCAAGACCAGAGCATACTCGTACTCTTGTAGAACCCAATAAGGTGATCTAGAACCCACTCCTAGAGCATACTAAAATTATGGAGGGAACACTTCTTCAGCCTGCTGAATGGCAGTGAATGCATAACGCCAGGAGAAGGCTGAGAGCTGAGGACCTTCAAGTCGAAGTCGACCTATCCTCATTTATATAGTAATTTAGTTTTTTAAACCACTCTACTACCACACACCTATTTTTGGAGATCTGGATATTGAAAGAGAAATTTATTTATAACTAGAAGTAGGTGAAGAAGAGTAGAGAGATTTTCATGATTTTTTTTCTAAGAAGGTACTGAATCGAATGTTTTTAAGTTCTCTGTACAAAATAAGGTACATTTTCAGCTATATTTTAAGATTTTGTTTTACAAAAAATATTAAAAAATAACCGAGTTATGTGTTGTTGTTTCAGAGATGCCAAAAAAAGGTTTCCAACTGCTGACATGCTCCCGGCCCAATAAGTAGCTGAAACAACAAAATTCAGAAAAGTTATTAAAGTTGAAGGTACAATACAAGGACTTACAATTTTTGAAAAATATCAAAAATTAATAAAATGGCGTAGTTCAGAAAAATGCATCGTTTTTTTATAGTATTCAAAAATACCTAGTTTAGATTTGAAGTCGATTGGACAATTTCTCGTTAGTTATGAAGTCAGTAATTTTGAAAAATGTTGTTTTGAGAAAAACGCGTTAGAAGTTTCAACTGTCCGATTTACATTTACCTGCGAGCACTCTTTAGAACGTTAGCATTCAAAAACTATTCTGTAAACTATTGAAAAACAAAAATCGATTCTTTAAAAGTGTCACACTGGCATAACCCGGTAACGTAGCTAGAGATCTTTGGTGTTTGTGCTGTAAAAGTTTCGTTTATCGCGATTGATGACTTTCATTTTCATGGAAACTTACTGTATACTCAGCTTAATATTCTTGCGGTTGCCATTATTATATAACTTCATTATTCTTGGATGTAAGCTGCTGCAAGTAGTATAACTGTATCCTTAAGAATTGCTATTAAATTTTTTTGTGAGGGGGAAATAGAAGATGCTTACATTTATATGTATAATGTACATATAAGTATATATGAATTTTAGGAAAATATCTATAAAATT
This sequence comes from Bactrocera dorsalis, assembly GCF_023373825.1. Classification (NCBI taxonomy): domain Eukaryota; kingdom Metazoa; phylum Arthropoda; class Insecta; order Diptera; family Tephritidae; genus Bactrocera; species Bactrocera dorsalis. The sequence continues at coordinate 37,024,875 of NC_064305.1, forward strand.
ATAAACACTTAATATATGTACATATATTGTATAGACTACAAATATAATATATAAAGAGATTTGCGGCAAAACCTAAAAAACTATTACTTGCTGCGGGTTTATTAAAATAAAAGTCCACTTTTGAAAGATTGAATGTGCACACATTCACATGTATACATATATAAAGGGTGATTTTTAAGAGCTTGATAACTTTTAAAAAAAAAAAAACGCATAAAATTTGCAAAATCTCATCGGTTCTTTATTTGAAACGTTAGATTGGTTCATGACATTTACTTTTTGAAGATAATTTCATTTAAATGTTGACCGCGGCTGCGTCTTAGGTGGTCCATTCGGAAAGTCCAATTTTGGGCAACTTTTTCGAGCATTTCGGCCGGAATAGCCCGAATTTCTTCGGAAATGTTGTCTTCCAAAGCTGGAATAGTTGCTGGCTTATTTCTGTAGACTTTAGACTTGACGTAGCCCCACAAAAAATAGTCTAAAGGCGTTAAATCGCATGATCTTGGTGGCCAACTTACGGGTCCATTTCTTGAGATGAATTGTTGTCCGAAGTTTTCCCTCAAAATGGCCATAGAATCGCGAGCTGTGTGGCATGTAGCGCCATCTTGTTGAAACCACATGTCAACCAAGTTCAGTTCTTCCATTTTTGGCAACAAAAAGTTTGTTAGCATCGAACGATAGCGATCGCCATTCACCGTAACGTTGCGTCCAACAGCATCTTTGAAAAAATACGGTCCAATGATTCCACCAGCGTACAAACCACACCAAACAGTGCATTTTTCGGGATGCATGGGCAGTTCTTGAACGGCTTCTGGTTGCTCTTCACCCCAAATGCGGCAATTTTGCTTATTTACGTAGCCATTCAACCAGAAATGAGCCTCATCGCTGAACAAAATTTGTCGGACGTAAAGCGCGAAACACATTTCGAACCGAACACTGATTTTGGTAATAAAATTCAATGATTTGCAAGCGTTGCTCGTTAGTAAGTCTATTCATGATGAAATGTCAAAGCATACTGAGCATCTTTCTCTTTGACACCATGTCTGAAATCCCACGTAATCTGTCAAATACTAATGCATGAAAATCCTAACCTCAAAAAAATCACCCGTTATATGTAGGAAATAAAAGACTTGGTGTTTTATTATATGTATAATAAATAGATGCGTCTTTATTAACGTTCCAAATGCAACTGTCCCGTTTGTCTGTTGTCGGGTACGCGTCTAGTATATTCGTCAAGTTGGTATTGACTATTGCTTCTATAGCATGGTTGCATTCTTTCGTATTATACAGTTTAAGTTAAAATGTAAGTAATAGTTGTTTAGTTAGAAAAATGTAGGTAAGTAATAATATATATAATGATATATTAATATTAATATGTCTGTCCACTTCGAGTCGTCCGTCCGTGTACGTCTCCTACATTCGGCCGTCCTGAACAGTCGTTCGACCCAAACGAAGGAGTCCATGATTTCATAAATTCAGCTATCGTTGTGGTTTTATGAGGACCTTCGTGGTCGCCTACTTTTCAACGTCATATCTTCCGTGCCCTAGTTTTTTCTTAACGGAATATGGACCGAGAAATTTTGCTTTAATCTTTAGACCTGGTCCAAACTGCGTCCGCTTAATTGCTACTAAATCGCCTATTTTGTATTCTGTTTCCTGTTTACGTTTTGAATTAAAAGTTCGCCTATTTTCTTCCTGAATCTTTAGACCTTTTCCAAACTGCGTCCGCTTAATTGCTACTAAATCGCCTATTTTGTATTCTGTTTCCTGTTTACGTTTTGAATTAAAAGTTCGCCTATTTTCTTCCTGAATCTTTGATATATTTTCTTTAGCTTTATTCCTCACACTTTTGCGTTCGGCTTTATTCCTCACACTTTTGCGTTCGGCTTCTAATTCTTTTAACAATTCTTCATCTAATAGTCTTCTAAATCCTATGTCTTCAGGTATGCGCATGTCTAAGCCTGTTATTATTTTGAATGGAGCTACACCTGTACTTCTCGGGGGTGTATTATTTATTAAACGCTGGACTCTATCTACGTGTTTGTACCAATTTTCAGAATTATTGTGACATAATTTAGTCAAAAGTGATATAATGATGCGATTTATTCTTTCTACTTGGCCATTTCCCCGTGGAACACCTGTTGCAATTAGAAGATGCTGAATACCTTCCTTGCTACAATATTCTTCAAAACTTTTGGCTGTGAAAGCCGTGCCTCTGTCGGTTATTATTCGTTGAGGATTCCCAAATATCGCTGCTTGTTTTTCTAAACGTTCTAACGGGTGATTTTTTTGAGGTTAGGATTTTCATGCATTAGTATTTGACAGATCACGTGGGATTTCAGACATGGTGTCAAAGAGAAAGATGCTCAGTATGCTTTGACATTTCATCATGAATAGACTTACTAACGAGCAACGCTTGCAAATCATTGAATTTTATTACCAAAATCAGTGTTCGGTTTTTTTTTTTTTTTTCGGACAAATTTTGTTCAGCGATGAGGCTCATTTCTGGTTGAATGGCTACGTAAATAAGCAAAATTGCCGCATTTGGGGTGAAGAGCAACCAGAAGCCGTTCGAGAACTGCCCATGCATCCCGAAAAATGCACTGTTTGGTGTGGTTTGTACGCTGGTGGAATCATTGGACCGTATTTTTTCAAAGATGCTGTTGGACGCAACGTTACGGTGAATGGCGATCGCTATCGTTCGATGCTAACAAACTTTTTGTTGCCAAAAATGGAAGAACTGAACTTGGTTGACATGTGGTTTCAACAAGATGGCGCTACATGCCACACAGCTCGCGATTCTATGGCCATTTTGAGGGAAAACTTCGGACAACAATTCATCTCAAGAAATGGACCCGTAAGTTGACCACCAAGATCATGCGATTTAACGCCTTTAGACTATTTTTTGTGGGGCTACGTCAAGTCTAAAGTCTACAGAAATAAGCCAGCAACTATTCCAGCTTTGGAAGACAACATTTCCGAAGAAATTCGGGCTATTCCGGCCGAAATGCTCGAAAAAGTTGCCAAAATTGGACTTTCCGAATGGACCACCTAAGACGCAGCCGCGGTCAACATTTAAATGAAATTATCTTCAAAAAGTAAATGTCATGAACCAATCTAACGTTTCAAATAAAGAACCGATGAGATTTTGCAATTTTTATGCGTTTTTTTTTAAAAAAAAGTTATCAAGCTCTTAAAAAATCACCCTTTATTACGGATGTTGCGTCTGTGCTCTTGGTAGGGTAAAGCCATACAAACTTGCTAAATGCGTCAACTACTACAAACAAATGATTGTATTTTTTATGTGTCGTTTCCATTGGGCCTAAGTGCTCCAAATGATATGTCATTAACGGTTTATCATCTTTATCTATGGGAGAAAGTAAACCTTCTCTTTTTCCCGATTTCGCTTCCCCTATAATGCATTCGATACAACTTTTTATAACTTTCGCAACTTTAGGTCCTATCTGTGGGATATAGAATGATTTTTCAACATAATCCTGCGTCTTTCTTGTTGACCAATGCCCTTGACAATGTGCAGTTCGAATAATTTCTTCTTCCATTGCTTGCGGAACTACTACTAACTCTTTATTAGGATCTTTGTGTACTATACCATTTTTTATGTAAAAGTCTTCATAAGGATTGTTGTCTAAAATTGTTGATATTGCCCTTAACCAGTCATCACTTTGTTGAGCTTCTTTTAAACGAAATCTTAAAGAATCTTCAAGTAGCATTGCCGTCATTCGGCTTAGAGCATCAACATGTTTCATTTTTGTCGCCGGCCTATGCTCGATTATATAGTCGAAATCTTGGAGATACATAGCCCATCTACTAACTCTGAGTGGTACATCTTTCTTCTTCATTGTTAATGCGAACGCATTGCAATCACTTACAATTTTAAACTTTTTATCTATTACGTAAATCCGCCACTTTTTTAATGCTTCTATTATCGCAAGAACTTCTAACTCATATTAGTGATACTTTTCCTCTTCGGGTCTAGTTTTACGGCTCATAAATTATATGGGGTGGAATTGTTGGTCGTCTGGATCTTTCTGAAGTAAAACACCTCCGTATCCATGCTTACTGGCATCAGTATGGATCTCCGTTTCGGCCATTGGATTATATAATTTTAAAATCGGTGCTTTGGTCAGTGCTGACTTTAGTTGTTGGAATGCTAGCTGTTGTTCTTGATCGAATCGAAATGCTTCGTCTTTTCTAAGGAGATTGCTTAATGGTCTTGCGACTACAGCGTAACCTTCTATAAACCGTCTAAAGTACGATGTGAGGCCTAAGAATCTTTGAAGAGACTTCTTATCCCGAGGTATTGGAAACATTTTTAGAGATTTTACTTTATCTTCGGAAGGCTTTATACCTCCTCCTTCTATTATATACCCAAGAAATGTAATATTTTTCATTAGAAACTGACATTTTTGCCACCTAACTTTAAGTCCATAATTCTCTGCTCTAGATAAAACTATCTTTAGTTTATCTATTCCTTCCTTTTCATCTTGTGCTGGTATAATTATATCGTCCATATAGACTACAATAATTCCCTTTTGAACCAGATCTCTAAAAATTGCTGAAATATATCGACAAAACACGGCGGTAAAATTCGAAATACCAAAAGGTACGAAATTAAATTCATACTGCCCACTATATGTGACAAATGATGTATACTTTTTGGAATTTGACTTCACCGGAACATGAAAGAAACCGTTCATCAAATCCAATGTTGTGAAAACTGCTGAACCCTGCAGTCTTTCCAAAACGTCGTCGATAAGTGGCATAGGGAAATTATCACGTGTAATTTTTTCATTAAGTTTTCTAAAATCACAACACAAACGCTTCGTGCCATCTTTCTTTGAGACAAGAAGTACTGGCGATGCATATTCAGAATTACTCTGACGAATTATACCATCTTTCAACCAACTGGAAATCTGTTTATCTATAACACGTTGGTCAGCATATGAAACTCTACGAGGGGATTGATATACGGGGATATCATCTGATAAAATAATTTTCATTTCTACCGGAGATTGGAAGTTTTTAACTGGAGAATATTGGTTGACCATTGCGGTTACAAGCGCATTTTTATCCACAGATAAATGAGACAAATTTAAATCAATGTCAGACTTTTCAACAGTTAAGACATTTTGAAGACAAAGTGAAGTAAATTCCTTAAATAGAATACTATCCTCTTCATTTAAAACTTCCTCTTTCATTGTATTTTTCTCATCATTTGTTTTTTGTTTTTTCTTAAACGTAGCCGAACCGTCTGAAACCTCTAAGTCTACTACTTTCAAAATATCATTTCCTAAAACGGCTTGGTAACGCAAATCATTACTCCTAACTATGTGGAACGTTGCTTCTACTTTGAGACTATCAATATTTATTTCTCTAGTTATGCTACCTAATGTAGTTAATTCAGTATCTTTGATTCCTATTAATCTTTTTTTCACTCCACTCAATTGTGGATAATTTAACTTTGCAAACGTATCGTATCTTAGTAAAATCAGCTCCCGTGTCAACCATAGCGTTAACCAAGAATGATAGAAACAAGATTGCGCATTGCGCAGGTCCGTTATAGTTGCAAAATGTAAACAAACAATTGCTTACGTCACATGGCGCAGTAAAATATTTGACAGCTATAAATTCGTGGTAGCAATCAGCGTGAATAGAGTAACAATTTATTTTTAAAGTATAATTTTGTATTTAAATATCAAAATGAAGTGTGTTGTGAAGAACTGTGTTAACGATAGAAGGAATAAAAATCTGAAGAAAACATTTTTTATGTTTCCAAACGACAAAGCGCAGCAAAAGAAGTGGATACAATTTTGCAGAAATACTCAAGCATTTAAGCCGAAAACATGGCGAATTTGCATGGACCACTTCAACGATGAAGACATTATTGGAAACGCGATGTTCGAAATGGGTAAGTTGATAAATCACCTTTGTTTTAAAATATTTTAATTTTAAACTTTTCATAGGCCTTGCCGCCAAAAGGACTTTGAAACCAGGAGCTATTCCCTGTCGCTATAACGTTGCAGCTTGTGAAAATGAGCAGCGAGCCACCAGAGCTAAGCGCAGGGAAAATAAGAAAATAGTAACTTCCTTGCTGATAAATGTTGACCAACCTCAAGAAGTGCGAGAAGAGTGTATACCTGCTGAAGATGTTAACGTGACTGAGGATTGTGCAGACCTTTCAATGGAAAATAGTTTCAATGAATTGTGCACTGAAGACGCTGCTATTAAAGAAAGTTCAGACCAAGGAGACAAAATAAAAATGCTAGAGAAAAAAGTGTAAGTGAAGATTTTTTTCAAGATGTAGCATTATATATGTATATATATATATAAACTTTATGCTTTTTATCACAGAAAACTACTTCAAATTGAAAATAACAAACTTAAAGATGATTTTTCGCATGCCAAGCGCAAACTTGAATATGAAATAAGCGAGTTAAAAGTAAAACTAGCTAAATCTGAGTTTTACTACAAAAATGTTGAAGAAAAGTTAAAGAGGATTTTTACGGACGGTCAGATAAAAAAATTGAAAAACGGATCCAAAAAGCAAATTTGGACGCAGACTGACATAGCCAACTCCATTACACTATATTCTGCTAGTGCAAAAGGATATAAGCTTTTAAGAAGAAGCAATTTTCCGCTTCCAGCAGTTCGCACGCTTCAGTCATGGGCTCAGAAGGTGGAAATAGACCGCGGCATTTTAAAGCCGGTTGTTCAAGTTCTTGGTGAAACTAGGCATATGACCAAAGAACAAAAACTTTGCGTTTTAAGTTTCGACGAAGCCAAGCTGCGAGAAGTTTTTTGTTACGACAAAGTATCTGATACTGTCTTACCACCTGTTAAGAATGTTCAAGTCGGAATGCTTAGAGGTTTGTGGTGTATAAAATACAATCAAATATGTACTTTCCTTTACATCCTGTGCAAATAGAACTTACAATATTCAAATCGTTTTTGCAGGTCTTATTGGAAATTGGAAACAACCAATTTTTTACGATTTTGACCGCAATATGACGACAGATATTATTAACGATATAATTAAAACAGCGAAAAAACTGTGAATACAACGTTGTTGGTATTGTTTGCGATTTAGGTGGGACCAACAGAAGCCTTTTAAATAGCTTAAATATTAGTCCAGAAAAACCATGGTAGGTGCATTTATTAAGCTGACTATTTGCAATTCTTTGTAAGAGATTACAGTATTTTTTCTTCGGAGTTTTTCATGTTTAAAGAGATTGAAGTATAAGTATTTATAATTTCAGGTTTATATTCGAAGAAACGAAGATTTACGTGTTTGCTGACGTTCCACATCTCATAAAACTATTACGAAACCACTTCTTAGATGAGGGTTTTTTGATTGATGGCAAAAAAGTTACGAAAGATATAATATATCATGTTCTCCAGCTGACGTCTGGTAATACCCTTTCTATCACCCATAAAATAAGCTCCCGTCATTTAGAAGTATCTGGACCGGAGCGGCAAAAAGTTAAATTGGCAACAAAATTATTTTCTCATACTGTTGCACAGTCAGTGTCGCGAGCGGCGAGTTTGGGTCATTTAGGTGAAGAAAATTGGCGTGAATGTTTCAAGCTACTAAAAACAGTAAATATTGATTTATTTTTAATGCTTATAATTTTATTCATAACTGATTTACTTAACATAGACTAACGATTGGTTCGATGTGATGAACCTCAAAGTTCCACACGCAGATAGTCGCAATCGAATGAGTGCCTATGGGCTTGCGCTTACAGAGCAGGACAAGATCTTGGACGATATGACGCAAATGGTAACAGAAATGCGGGCAATAAATAGGAAATGTTTGTTGCCATTTCAAAAAGGTTCGAGTGATATACTAATTTTGAATTATTGAATTTTAACTAAACTTTACTATATTAGGAATTTTGCAATCAATCAATGCTCTCAAACTGCTGCGTGCGGAATTAGAAAATTGTTTTGGTATTAAGTACATACTTACGTATCGACTAAATCAAGATGTACTGGAAAATTTTTTTGGGGTGATACGCGGTAAAGGCGGGCTTCATGACCATCCTGATCAGCAGGAATTTAAATATAGGCTAAGATCGTATCTTTTAGGACGTAATCAGGGTATACTGTCTACTAGTGCCAATGTAGAAGAAGACGATACACCTGATCTTGAAAGTCCCTCTTTTCCTTTAACAGGTAATTTTATTTTGTATTTACTTAAAAAGACTTTAATTAATTCATTACGTTACATTTAATAGGAACTATTTTATCAAAAGTTTGCGATTCAAAATCAGACGATACTGTAAACTGCGATGATATTGACGAAATGGACCAGCTGGAGTATGATGGTGTGGAAAATGTAGCTGGCTATTTATGCCACAGGCTGAAGAACGTGCTGCCGCACATTGTTGAATCGGATCAAAGCAACAATTCATACACATGGGTTAACCATTTGAGTGAAGGAGGTTTGACGAAGCTTACACCACAATTTGTTGAAAAAGTGGCACGGATGGAAAAAATTTTTACGGACATCAATAAAGATTCTCTTTATACATGCAAAGGTTACATTCAAATGCTTATCGACAAGGCTAGGGACATTGAATGCGATCCAGTGGCTAAAAAGTTGTTTTTTAGATCTCGAATGTTCTTTGAAATTCGAAAAACTTAATGCCAATATTGCGAAATTCAATTACCAAAAGAAACGTAAAATAAGCAAATTTAAAAATAAATGTACAGATTATATAAATAACTTTTAATATGACTAAATTATAATTAAAAATGTTTAAAAAGAAAATGTTTGGTGCGTATTTTAATAGAAAAATTAATAAAAATATTTATATTGCAAAATAATAATTAATAAATTAATAAAAATCTAAAATCTCGTGGACCGTCAATATTTTATTTCATTTTTATAAACCAAAAACCAATAAATTATTATTAACAAGCAATATTTACTTGCTACTCAAGCTATTTCACGAAATTTATGAGCCGTGTGACGTAGATGCGCAGAACGAAAAATTTTTGGTCTCTCATCTGCGCAATCTTGTACTCTATCATTCTTGAGCGTTAACACTGATGTCGCCTATCAAAATTTGTTTATAAATTAAACCGCTATCTATGTACCATGGTACATCGGACATGCTGTTGAAAGAATTATTTTCTACCTTTATGTGTTTCCTAGCACCTTCTTTACACTCAAAACTCTTGTGACCTATTTTCCCGCATTTGAAACACTTAAACTGTTTGTCAGTATTACCACAATCTTTTGCGAGATGTGTGGTAGCTGAGCATTTGTGACATTTTTTTACGTTGTTATTGTTTTGAAAACTTGAATTCTGTGCATAGCTTGGCTTGTTTAAAGACTGCCGTGAACCATGCACCTTTTCATAAATTTTAAGGTTTTCTTTCAAATCTTTAATGGTTTTTGCCTGATACAAGATTGTTTTGTTAGCTTTCGAGTCAGGAATTCCCTCTATAAAATATCCTATCAAACTAGCATCATCTAGATAATGGGTTTGGCTATCTCCATCACGGTATATAAGTACTCTTTAAACGATTCATTATACTTTTTACGTCGATTCTGTAATATTTTGTGGATATCTAACGAAGATAATTTGATACCGAATTCATCTGTAATAGCTGATTTTAAAGAATTCCAATCTTTAATACCTGACTGACTGCGTACGAAAAGTTTTGCGGCTCCTTTTAGCAATTGTTTAGCATATATATACTTTTGTAGCTCATTCCACCCTAATGTAATGGCATTATCTTCAAACTCTTGAACCCAATCATTGAAATTTAACGCGTCTGTACCGGTAAACGAAGGTAAACTGTCTTGAATGTCTCTAAGCGTGAAGTTGCTACTGTTTGCAACAGCTCGTTGTGTAACTGCTTCCTCATACGCGGATTCTACCTCACTATCTTCTTCATCGCTCTGTACGAGATTATGATGTCTTAGAAGTCTCTCTCTAAGTACAATTTTCCGTCCTTGAATGCTTAATCCAACCCTTCTTAGATGTTCCTTCAACGTCTCTACTGTCATACCTAAAATCGTTTGTACGTCCATGGTCTTACAATATTTTACAAATATGAATATTATCAATATTAAAAATTAGGTATAATGTAATTAAATGTATATATAGTATATTAATATAATTTATACGTGCTACAAAAAGTAAGTATTTAAAAATTAATTAATATTTTATACAAAAAAAAAGAAGTAAATGTAGGTGTACTTCAATTTTACAATGTATATAGTATTATGTAAAATGTTTGTTAACAATTGAAGTATCTGTTACAAAAATGCTTTAATTGATTTGCGGCCTAAACGTTACTTATAATAATAAATAGTTGCAATTTTATTATGCATTACTTATTTGCGTTCTCGTTTACATTTATAAATCAGTTTTCAATTCTTTAATTTACTATTATAATTTTTAGTTTTGTTTTGTCTTCTGTATTATATGTTTAATGTAGTTACTTTACTTCTTCAAATTCATTTACTTATATTTTTTCTCACTTAGTTAGTTATAAAATTTTCTTATGAAATTGTGTTTTTATTTGGTGTAAGCTACTATTGCTGCTCTTTTTCTTTATTATCAATACTTATTATTACCGAATTTTGATGTCAATGACTACTTTTCTCCAACGATGGTTGTTGCCTCTCTTTCTTGCTTCTTCTATATAGACTTGTATTTGACTGTTGATTGTAGTGTTTGGTTCTTTTACTTAACATCTGATGTTATGATGACTTATTGTTCGCACACACTTTTTGTTGTTCGCTGATCTATCTTCTCTGTTTGTACTGCTTCACCGTATATGTCATTACACTTCACTTCTGTTGCAGAATACAGCTTGATGGCTTTTACTGCTCTTCACTCGCGTTTCTAGTTCTAGTTTCTAGCACTTCTTGTTCATCAATATCGTGACTCTTTGAACTTCGTTCTACCGACTGTTTACTTTATAACGGGTGATTTTTTTGAGGTTAGGATTTTCATGCATTAGTATTTGACAGATCACGTGGGATTTCAGACATGGTGTCAAAGAGAAAGATGCTCAGTATGCTTTGACATTTCATCATGAATAGACTTACTAACGAGCAACGCTTGCAAATCATTGAATTTTATTACCAAAATCAGTGTTCGGTTCGAAATGTGAAAATCCGCTTTTTTATCGACAAATTTTGTTCAGCGATGAGGCTCATTTCTGGTTGAATGGCTACGTAAATAAGCAAAATTGCCGCATTTGGGGTGAAGAGCAACCAGAAGCCGTTCAAGAACTGCCCATGCATCCCGAAAAATGCACTGTTTGGTGTGGTTTGTACGCTGGTGGAATCATTGGACCGTATTTTTTCAAAGATGCTGTTGGACGCAACGTTACGGTGAATGGCGATCGCTATCGTTCGATGCTAACAAACTTTTTGTTGCCAAAAATGGAAGAACTGAACTTGGTTGACATGTGGTTTCAACAAGATGGCGCTACATGCCACACAGCTCGCGATTCTATGGCCATTTTGAGGGAAAACTTCGGACAACAATTCATCTCAAGAAATGGACCCGTAAGTTGGCCACCAAGATCATGCGATTTAACGCCTTTAGACTATTTTTTTGTGGGGCTACGTCAAGTCTAAAGTCTACAGAAATAAGCCAGCAACTATTCCAGCTTTGGAAGACAACATTTCCGAAGAAATTCGGGCTATTCCGGCCGAAATGCTCGAAAAAGTTGCCCAAATTGGACTTTCCGAATGGACCACCTAAGACGCAGCCGCGGTCAACATTTAAATGAAATTATCTTCAAAAAGTAAATGTCATGAACCAATCTAACGTTTCAAATAAAGAACCGATGAGATTTTGCAAATTTTATGCGTTTTTTTTTAAAAAAAAGTTATCAAGCTCTTAAAAAAATCACCCTTTATTTCGTTACACTTTACGTCCGTTGCAGAATATAGCTTGATGGCTTTTACTGCTTTTCACTCGCGCTACCGATTGCTTTTCGGGTTTTCAAATTCTAAATGTAACGTACAGTTCAAAAAATTCCCATGTTCGTGGAAATGCTTTGAAGCCTCTGGTTTTCATAACCAATCTTTCGCTTGATTCACACAATAATATGAACAATCGCATAACAGTTTTAACCCTTTTTTGATCCAAATATTCACCGAGAAATGTTTGTAAATGTGTTAAACGCATTCGGGTTGGCGCATCACAAGTAATTTAAGTTTTTCTACTACACGTATAAATGTATTCACCAATCACACTCAACACACTCCAAGTTGCTGTTTGTTTATTTTCACGAAATTTGCTTAAACGCAGCACAAACATATACAAATATCTTTGCTTTTAAATACACTCGACTTATTGGCTCAAATGTTCATCCGCGGTTGAGTCCCCAAAATTTGTAGAAAATAAAAGACTTGGTGTTTTATTATATGTATAATAAATAGATGCGTCTTTATTAACGTTCCAAATGCAACTGTCCCGTTTGTCTGTTGTCGGGTACGCGTCTAGTATATTCGTCAAGTTGGTATTGACTATTGCTTCTATAGCATGGTTGCATTCTTTCGTATTATACAGTTTAAGTTAAAATGTAAGTAATAGTTGTTTAGTTAGAAAAATGTAGGTAAGTAATAATACATATAAATAATGATATATTAATATCAATATGTCTGTCCACTTCGAGTCGTCCGTCCGTGTACGTCTCCTACATATATATGTATATGAGCATATCTTATATGAATTTGCAACTACAAAGCTATTGAGAATGTGTGCCTTCTTTTATTTGCGCAAAAAGTTTTATTTTAATTGAATTTCCATAACACGCACACAAATTCGTATATACATACTTATATACACACATCCTCATTCATATGTAGTTTCACAATGTTACTAAGGCGATGCATTGCAGCTTAAATGCGATGAACTAACAATAAATGTGTTGGCGACGATAAAAGAAAGCAAAGTAATGTAGGTGGAAAGTAAATTAGAAATATAGTAGAGTCAATAAAGAAGAATAAGTCATTGCATATAAAAGCATTGTTAGTATGAGGCAGTATGATCATATATATAAAATAAATAAGATTTGTGAAGAGAAGAAGATTATTGAGCTAAAATATTTACTAGAGTGAATTTCAGATCAAAACTATGTTTGTACGTGAAAACTTACATGAATGCGGCTCATAATATATCTAACAATGTTTTGCCAAATGTCAATACGCAATACGATGTAAAAAGATTTGGTCGAAATTCCTCATTATTCCTTCGCAGGAACTAAGTGTATAAACATATGTACAGAAAAACAGTCTTCAAATTTCTTCTGTACCGTGAGAGTTCTGATCTTTTTTATTAAAATGTCTTTCCTCAATGCATTTCATAATTCTAATCTCTTAACTATGTACATATGTATGTATAGGTGTTTATGCTTGTGTACATATATACGAGTATATGTAAATAAGTATTATATTTATATTGTATACTTCAAATACATACTAACGCTTAGATATTTTAAAACTGTTTAGAATCACTGTGTGACTTAATGCATCTAACGCATTTATACACATACGTACACACCATAGATATTCTGTTATCAGTTGCTGCTTGTGTGCATTAGTATTTGAAGTATGTATGTTTGTATTAGTTTTATGTATTATATATACTAAGTTATGAGATTTATTCAATAGGCGGTGATTTTCACATTTCTGTGAGCAAGTTTCATACTACAATTTTGTTGCTTATCATTGCACTTGACATTTAGTGGGCTGTATTTTCTTTTTATTTCATTTATTGTTTACACGTACATATATATTTATGTATTAATGTACTTGTGTCATAAATATAATTTTCTATATATTACATAATTCTATCTTAAGAAATAAAGTGCAATGTTCATATATCTATGAACAATATAAGTATCTATTAGAAAAACTAACAAGTTCTTTAAATACTTGTTTGAGACACACGGGCATCAAATCGTTGGTAAACCTAGAAAATTGAGAGATAGATTATATGTGTGCTATCTATCATGGTTTATGCGTTTTAGTAATAAGTAAGTTTTTTATATTTGGTGTCAAATCGAAATATATTTCGACCAGTAATATGATATAGACTACAAGAATGATAATAGTGACAAAAGCATAGCATTAAAACATTCATAAAGCGAAAATATTGAGCACTACCCTGCAGAAACTAGAGAACGGCTCTATAGACTTTGGTGAGATTTTTTGTATGAGATATTTAAGTGGTTTATATTTATAAAATAAGGAGCAGATAACATAGTTAGTAATTAAGTTTCATTTGGTGTTAAATTAAAATATATTTCTGTAAATGGTGTTCTGACGGATATAGCTAATCAAAGATTAGTCTAGAGAAGGCGTTAGATTAGTACTGGATATACATATGTATAATAAATTATTTTTTTTTGGAAAAATATAAGATGGTTCGAAAATTCCAGTAAGTCAATATTTCTTTAATATTAAGATGTTTTTCTGATATATTATATAAAAGTAATTACTGCTACAAATTGCAACAAAGTACATAAAAACATTCTTAAAATGAGAATATTGAACATTAGTCTTTAGAAACTCTCTAACGGTTCGACGTTTTTCTTGAAATTTTGTATGCATAATCTTTGGTCAGTTTATATTTACAAAGTAGAGAGTAAATAGCGCTTAAGTAGCTCGAAATGTAGTTAACTTGAAATATAATTTGATATTAAATATAATTTGATATTATGTACAAGCAGCCCGAAATGTAGTTAACTTGAAATATAATTTGATATGTGTACTATTCGAGCTCGTATTGTATCAATATTTTTTTTTTTTTGCCATAAGAGAATATTTAGCATCAGCCTTTAGAAACTGGAGAACGGATCAATCGCTTTTAGAAAAATTATATGGACAAAGATCACGTGTGGCTTATATTTTTTTGTTGGCGAAGTAGGTAAATTATATTGCACGCAAATTTCTCTCTAATACTTACAACCGTTATATGTACATATTAAATTTTTTGAGCAATGAATCCTCTTACAATCACGAAAATTACAGCTAACCATGTTGTCTACTGAGATATACTGCCTTTCCTCAAAATGTATTTCTCGTTATCGCTAAACATCAAATGCATTCTTGTTTTATATGTCACATTTTTGGTTTCATATATTTATTACTAAATTCACTTCGTATTTGCATTTTTTATGTATGTATATTTTATCCTTAGCGTACATGCTACCCTATTACTCTTCTCATGGACCATTAGACTTTTTCCTTTATTGTGCATGAAATTGAATTCAAAAGTGTATTATTTAAAATTGATATATATTTTTGCTATCTCCTGCAGCCCGAAGTGCGCTGTGGCTGGACAGTTAATCAAAGTAACTGGAAGGAAATATTTTTATTTCATTTGTTAAATATTCAGATGTGTTCAAAGCAATAAAATTGATACTAGCTTATAGTTATAAGAGAATAAAAGGCCTTGTTTTTCTCTACAAAAATCGACTTCGGATGAAAGACAATTTAAGTTTACTTTAGAGGATATAGTGATAGCCAAAGGTAAAGAACTTTGAAAAGGTTAACTTTTGCTGAAAAAACATACTTGAGTATAAATTAGGTCTAACTTCAGCTGAAAAATTCAATCATTTATGAAAGATGGGATACAGAATTTTACAAGCTTTAAGAAGACACCTTAACCAAATTTGGATCAATACGATTTTGCGGTAGTTGTACGATATTTGCAGTAATCAACCAATCAAGGTACAGCTGAGAACACTGTGTCTCAGTTTACTCATACGCAGTGTCAGTCCGCTTACACTAAACAACCAATCAAGAAAGTTCTCAGAATACTGTTTCACAAATTACCCATACGCAGTGTCAGTTCGTTTTCTCTATAAGATATATTACGTATACGCAGTAGTGACGCCGAAAAATATGCGTTCATATAAAATTTGTTGTCAAAAAAGTCTTGCGGGATTTTTATTGAATCAATTCGTGTGGCACCCATACATCGAGCTTCTTAGTGACTCCAAGCTTCTTCAAATGGTTTATAACGGTTTGATGACTACTATGCCGGTCTATTTCGACCAATTCAGCGATTTTATCGCAATTTCGACGAGAGGCCTTCCAGAGCGTGGCGCATCTTCGACCACCTCTACACCAGAACGAAAACGTTGAAACCATCGTTGTGCGGTGGAAATGGAAACTGTATCGGGTCCATAAACTGAACAAATTTTATTGGCGGCTTGAGACGCATTTTGCCTTTATCGTAGTAGTACTGTAAAATACATATGCCGTATTTTCTCTTTATTTTGCTCCATGTTTGCGACGCTATAACTCACGAACGACTTAAAAGAAACGACAATCAATCAAACATGTGTTAGCGCGTGAATTGAGCTTTCCAAAAAGGTGTAGCACCCGATGCGACAAATAAAACTAGAACTACGCGCTTTCAGCGCCAACTAGCAAAAATACCGCAAGACTTTTTTGACAACCCAATATACGCTGATAGGTTTATAAATTGAAAATGTCATATATAGAGTGTATTTAAATCCAATTTTTAAAGCAGGAAATTTTATTGAGAGTATATTCCAGATTACGAAAAACAAAATTTTTTTTCATAAAATTATACAATGCGTGATACCTAAAAGGCAGGAATTGCTCAAAAATTTTTCACCAAAACGTATGTAGTAAACTTTCAGTCTGTTATTTTCCGTATAATATAGCAGACATTAAGGCTGTTAATACCAATTAATGTTGGCCCCTCATTTGTTGCAAATACAAGCAGAACAATTAATTATTTGTTTTTTTGCTTAAATATTTACAAAGGCAAATAGCAAAAAGTGCTTGACACTATTAGATTAATAATAATTTACGGCCGCCACGATGAGCTACGCGCCTGCATATTAACTCTGACTGTTTTGGCTTTTTGTTAGTGTTTTTTTCCACTGGTTGAAGTGCAGTTGAGTACATTTGTTAATGTGAAAGTGACACTAAAACATTTAATTTCATGGCTGTCACTATAACATAGCGATAATTTTAGTTGTGTGGCAGCAAGCGGCCTAGGCATAGAAGTAGGGTAGATTACTGAGAAAAGGGGAGAATCTTAATAAAAGTGGGAATACTTGCAAGATACATAAAAGCAAAGTGAGAACTGAAAGGCGTCAAAGTAGACTTAGGAAATTCGTAGCATGAGGTGCGTATGTGGAGAGGAAGAAAATTAATGACAACGAACAACAGCGAGAGAATTTCTATTCGAGCGAAATGTTATGTATGTATGATATGTGATCACACAAGAATTACATACTGTTCGCATATACATATAGACAGAAAAGTAACTGCAATATTTAGTTAAAACAGAGAAAATTTAATTAGCACCAAATGATGTCTAATCAAGCTGGGCGAGTAAGCTGCAAAAAGTTCGCTTCAGTTAGAGGGTCACAACGCGCAATAGCTTTGAACAAATACATATACAGAGTAGGCCATTTAAAGTTGACCCATCTGGCAACGCTGTAACTTTTAACAGCGCTGAAAAATCGGCTAATGTCATACCGCGTTAGAAGCGTCATTCGAAGACAATTTATACCATGGAACAGTACACTCCAAAAGAACGCGCTGAAATTGTTCAGCTTTATATTCAAAATAACTTTTCAATTGTGTTAACTCAACGTGCGTTTCGCAAAAAAAATAAAGTGAAAAGTGCTCCAGTTAAGAACACAATTAAGTCTTTATACGCAAAATTTGTGAACACCGGTAATCTCAGTAATGCCAGTCATGCATCCAGACAACGCACAAGACGTTCTGATGAAAATATCGAAGCTGTACGAGCCAGTATTGAGGAGACTCCATCGACATCGAGTTATCGCCGCTCTCAGGAATTAGACATCTCTCGCACCACTCTCCGACGCATAATTCATAAAGATTTGGATCATGGATAACTTCTGCTTTCAACAGGACGGGGCTACATGCCATACAGCTCGACCAACAATCAATTTATTGCGACCATTTTTCCCCGGGCGATTGATATCGAAAAATGGTGATGTTGACTGGCCACCGAGATCACCAGATTTGACGCCACCAGACTTTTATTTGTGGGGTTATTTGAAATCCAAGGTATACGCTAATAAGCCAAAGACCTTAGCTCAACTGAAAGCCAACATTCGACGTGAAACAGCCGCCATATCATCCGAAACATTGGCCAAAGTCATGGAAAATGTCGAAAAAAGAGTGCATTTAGCTGTCAAAGCTAAAGGTGCCCATTTACGCGATCTAATTTTTAAATATTAGCTGAAACAAATCCCCTTGGACCAAAATAAATTATTTTTGAAATGAACAAAAAACATTGTTTTCTTTTGTTCTTTTTTTTTAGAAACAAATGGGTCAACTTTAAATGGCCTACCCTGTACATACATAAATAAGGTACATGCACAAATAAACATACAAATATACGCATGTGCATTTTTACAGTTTAATTTTTGTTGTTAGCTTTGTCGCAATTAAATTTCAACATAATTGTATTGCAATAAGCACGCGCTGGCTCACTCAAACAACTCTGCTGATACATGGTGTATCATACTTTTCGTCGCTTAATCCTCCGCTGAATTATATAGTAGAATAGCAGACTATACAAAAGCGCTTAAGCTTTGGCTAATCTCTGCACTAAAAGTTGTAGCGCATGTTTTTCTATAACCCTATATAATAGACCGTGTGTGTGTATTATAGCATTCATGCAAGTGTCGCTCAACCATTAATTTCGCTTTACAACATTGAAATTTTTATGGCATCGACAGTTGGCAGTCCCTGAAATTTAAATTGGCTAAAGCGGCGGCACAAACTGTTGGAAGTGTAAGGAAGAGTCATAAAGAGCGCATGGCGTAGAAGGCGTTGACCTGTAAGCTGCCTGCTAGTAAAACAGCTGTTAGTCGCTGATTTTAGTTGCCCAGTAAGTACAGTTTGCAACGTCAACTGTTGCTATAATTAAGGCGCTGTTTGTTATTGCTGAAGCCAGACTTTCTATTTCAATGCAATCATTATAAATCGGTTTGCTAGCAATAATAAGTGATAATAAGCTTTAAGCAATGTGTTTTTAGGAAATCTATCAAAATTTTCAAGAAGATAACTAAGATATCTAATCACCTAATAGATGGGAAAGAGCTTTGAGAACTTTGGACAAAATTTGTTTGATTTTTTTTTAATATTTGAACACTTTTCTGAAAACTTCTGAACATGTGAACACTTTTTTCATAGATTTTGGTAAATTTTTGGTAAATCCTTTCGTAAGTTTTTAGGGAAGACTTTTGTGTACTGTTGTGCAAACGTTTTGGAAATATAAGGCAGTTTTGAAAAATATTTGAATTTTTTTAAGACTTTTTTATCAGGTTTTTGAGAAAAAGTTTTGAAAGCTTTTCGGAAACTTTTTAAAGAGCTTTCTGACAACTTTTGTGTAAAATATTTAAACAATATTTCAAAAGTTACCTTTCGTTAAAGCTGTCACCTACGCCTAGCTCTTGAAAGCATTTCCGAGAAAGTTTATGCAAGCTTTTGTGTCAACGTCGATTAAAAAGTTTCTCTTTTTAAAGGCTTTTGTTAAAATTGTTATAACGAAATCTTTAAAGATTGCTTTTAAGAAGATTTTGAAAAATCTTCCGAAAGCGCTTTAACAAATTTTTCGAAAATTTTCTTAAATGTTAAAAAATCTAAAAAAAAACTTTCACATCACATTTTACGAAAGCTTTCTTTAAACTTTTGGTATTTTGTTAAAGATTTTGATTCTTTGCTGGTCTCCCAATAACTAAATAACTGTTGCTTCCAAAACTCATGTCTCACGGAATTCCCCACAGAAATTAATTTTTGCAATTTTAATGCATTCGACTCCAATTCCAAGTTGTTTCAAAAACAAAAATTCTCACTCACTCGTTAACCGTTCACTAATATTCATTAAAATTAATTGCACACACTTACCGCACAACCACCAATTTAAGTTGCGTTCGCCAAATGAGATGGTAAAGGAAGGAACGCAATTAAATTGATTTTGCTTGTCATTAACTATAAGGTAACGCCAATTTGAACTTTGACCTTTGGTTGCAAATATACTGTTAGTGAAAACAACTTACAAACATTTATCGAGCAATACTAAGCGTCTGAGAAAATGAGTTTTTCACCCACTATATGTGCTTGTTTTTGTTGCACATTATGTTGCTGGCAAGGATACCTTCGATATGCCGGGGAATAACGCTGATAATAAATATATATGTGTGCATGACATGACATGGCATACTCGTTTGCAGTATATGTAAGTAACTGTTGTTGTTTTCGCATGCCCTCGATTACAATAATTACAATAACGATGTCTCAACCCTCAAGCCTGTGTACAAATAAGTGCTCATATGAGCTTTCCGATGTGAGTACATGAGTGTGGACTGAAAGAGAGAGAGAGAGGGAGGAGTGTAGCTTATATCAAATAAAATTTATCGAATTCTGTTTATAACTAAAATTTATTGTTTAAATTACTTAGAATTAAAATAGAAATTAAAATTTGTTAATTTGAAAGCTAGTGTGAATCTAATTTCTTAGTAAATAGTTGTGAACTGGTAAATAAAATACTAGTTGCAATTGATTTGAAAATAAACAAATTTTTAGACTATGAATAGAATTTCTATTTTATACTTTTGTTTTAATTTTCCTCTTCGGAACGAGTTCTTAAATGGTTTATAAAAAATATTATTGTTGCAAATAAGATGAAAATAAACCAGTTTTTGGACTTTCAATCATATTTTATATTGTGGAGTAGTATTTATTTAACTAGTTGGGAACTAGTTTATTAAATGTTATTCGTGCATTAAACTAGTGTTTAGACCTTCAAGCATATACAACTATGTTATTCTTTTGGTGTTTAATTTGTGAACGGGACGAGCTGTGTCCTGGATTATAAGTTTATAGTTTATTTCCACGAAGGGTCTGTTATTAATATATTAAATTTATATATTTATAAAAGCAACAACAACTGTTGGCTTGGCAATAGCAGTTTGATGACTAGCGACGCTACCTCAATTGAGGCTGTCAACGGACTGCTGCCATGGCATTTTCTCAGTACACTCATTTTGCACATACACATATATACTATATATACAAGACAGAACTTAACGCATTTCTATGAGTAGGACCTGCGGTGGTACTGTGGTGGCACCACAAGAACGCGCTGCGTTGCAATGAAATGCAAATAAAAACACAAAACCCTATAATGAACGTTATGGAAAGCTGGTAAGCGGATAAGCGACGGTTAAACAGACGATTCGATGGATTGAGCTCTGCTCCAGCCAAGCGAAAGGAAGCATAAATTACTGTTTTTTCAGCGCAGGGGTGGATAGAGAAAGGTAATGGTGTTGACAGAAGGTTATGCCGGCGCTCAGGCTCGCCGCGTTATGCATGCCTCGACACATTTCGTTTCATTTCTTGCTTATCGCCATATTTTCAGTCCACACAGCTGCTGCATTTCCGCTTACAGTTCATTACGGAGTCACGCAGAGTTTATTCTTACACATTTTGTTGTTGTAATTGCGTGTACATACACACATATTGCTCCCATGCATTGCGTGCCAATGTGGAAGTAGGAAAGAAATTAGAGTTTTAATTGTGGGCGAAGAGGCGAAAGCCTATGGAATTTATGATGATGCGGAAGGCTGTCTTTTTCGCCATGTGGCAAACTGATGAAGTCATAACTCTGTAGTCATTTAAGAAAAACTTAGAAAATCTCTTTTCGTGAAGAGGTGTCAGATGTCGATCGCTTGGGTCACTGAAAACTTCCTTATACACGTAAATTTGAATTTCGTGAGGTTTGAGTAAAGTCAGACTCCGATCTCCTAGATTCATCAGTTTGTTTTACTGCATTGAAATCTGAGAAATTGGAAGCGGCAAATACTGAAATAACAATCATTAAATAGAGATCCCATTAAATATTTATTGATTTTATCTACAAGTGAGAGTGCAATAAGAGATGCAAACTATTCCCAAAACCATACCGCTTATCATGTTGTGGCAGTTTTGTCATATTTCTTGCCGAAAATTAATATACTACTGTGATCAAATTGAAAGGTGAATTTTATCCATTTCATCTCCTTCAAAGTAATCCCCTTCCGCTGAAAACCAGTTATGCCAATTTTCCAGTCATCATAGCACTTGGATGTAGTGCAGGTCGCCTTCACGCTGGTGCATCCTGGGTAACGCTAAATGGCCTGCGGCCTTCACAGTCTTACAACTCCTTTGACGAATTTTTGACATTGAACTGGTTTTTAGAGTAGGAGAACTTATTTGGATCTGTTGGAACCCTGGTGGTGGCGGCATTCTGGCACCTGAGTATGATGGGGTGACACCCATCAGAAATGGCTGTCGGGCTAATTTCGCAACTGCCTCCGTCCCGTTACAACCCTGGCAGGCCTCAGAGACGGTGCTGAGTGAGAACGAAACTGATAGGGCACGACTCGAAATAAAGAGATCTGAACCAGCAGTCAAGCGGCAAAGGTCGCATGAGGGAGAAACCTCTCTTGGTAAGAAAATCGCGAACGGGGGCTGTGCCAAATTTCAGCGAAATCGCTAAAAGCGCTGGTGCTGTAGTACTTGGTGTGCTCGACCGCAGCAGGGAGGACGGTGCCATCTCCCATGAAGAGTGGAAGAGAGTGGCGGCGGCTATCTCTTCAGTCTTCCTCAAGGTGGTTAAGGAACTCCCTGGGCCACCCTCAAAATGTGTAATTGCTGGTTGGCATCATGGGCTGCACAAGCTGACTAGATGTACCGATGAAAGATTGACAATCTTATATAAAAAGACAGTTTCTCTGGGGGGAAGCTTTGGAAAGGAGCCAGACTGGAGGATCTTCCTCTACGCCCTAGTGCTCATGTCTGGCTGCCTGCCGAACCGTCCACTGCGAAGGAGATCGAGGAAATCTTCAGATACTGCAACCCCTCACTTTCCGCGCATGACTGGAGGGTCAGTAGGCTGGAAAAAACCGATGAACCATTTCGGCAGGCGCTGATAATGTTTAACGCGAAAGTCGAGGTCGAAGTTTTCAGCTCGGCGTGCAATAATGCACCGGAGAGCTCCTGTCCATTGAAAACACCGAAGGGCGGAGGGAAACCTCAATGGTGGATTTTGGAACTCTCAGAAATTAGGGCGTCCTGTAGTTCTTTACGGATGGGTCAAAGCTTGGGGGGAAAGTTGGTGGAGGGGTCTACTGTATTGGTCAACTCCAGCTTTAGACTTTCCGACTATTGCAGTGTCTTCCAGTCTGAGGTTGCAGCCATCAAGGTAGTAGCAGATTTGCTGCTCCGGCGATTGCCCACCTTCAGAGAAGTGACCATTCACTCAGATAGCAGAGCGGCGATGCTAGCCTTGAACTCATTCACAGTGCGTTCAGGGTTGGTCGAAGAGTGTCTGGCGTCATTGTCTCTGGCGGCGAGATCATTTACTATAAGACTTGTATGGGTGCCAGGCCACAGCGGAATCGCAGGCAACTGCAAAGCTGATGAGCTAGCAAGGAAAGGCACCCTAGAATCGCTATCAGTAGAATGGGAACGGGTCGGTGATCCTGCATCCTCTTGTGTTCTACTACTGAACAGCTGGGCCTCGCGAATGCTTGGTAAATGCTGGGCCAGCATTGGTTCTTGCGACGTCACAAAAGCCTTTTGGCCCAAGATAGATCGCAGGAGATCTAGCGATCTCTTTGCCCTCAGTAAGGCTGGCCTCTCATTACTGGTGGGGCTCTTGACGGGCCAATGATCTTTTGGCATACATGCTGTAAGAGAGGGAATCTTACCGGACGCCGCATGCTGCTTGGAAGAAGATGTGGTAGAAACTGGCCAGCACTCCCTTATTGACTGTCCCGCGTTTGGGAGATCAAGACTTAGACACTAGAGAAATGTAGATTGATTGAGCACTGAACTACCGGAATGAAGTGCTGGTAACTAATTTTTTATATTTGTGAAGGGTCTTATAGCTTCGGTGGAGACGAACTTAACGTATTTTCTTGCTTCGAGGTTCATATTCCAAAACTAATAAGAAATTCAATAAATAAAATTGCTTTCGAATAAATTTCGACTACGTGGGCGAAAATTTTAATGCCCACATTTACTACTTGTGTTCATTTTATTTCACCTAATGCACATTTCGACTACAAATTTCCTCATTTCAGTGAAATTTTTGCGCAAATTTAATAATTTTTCCGCAACATTTTCCGCACGCCTGCGCTCAGCTAAAACGCGCTGTTGCTTACAAAACAAAACACAGACATGAGCGGGCGCATAACACCGCCCTGCGCAACATAACTGATACGCGTATTTGGCAACAACAGCGGTGTGCCACATAAACCGTACCACATTGAAGCGTCTGCTCGTACTTAATATGTTTGTTGCACGCTTGAGTTGCGCAGCGCACCGCTGTTCCAACAATGTGTGCCTGTTCCATTGCGCTGTAATTAAATATTAAATGTTAAGTAATTCGTTGCGCGTGCGCATATATTCTACGCTTTTCGGAAGAAATAATTAAATTGCCCACGCTCTGCTACGCTGATTGTAATTATTTGCCCTTATGCTTTAAAAATATATTGGGTCGTCAAAAAATTCTTGCGGTATTTTCGCTAGTTGGCGCTGAAAGCGCGTAGTTCTAGTTTTATTCGTCGCATCGGGACATGCTATACCTTTTTGGAAAGCTCATTTCACGCGCTAACACGTGTTTGATCAACTATCGAGTTTGTTTGATTGACATTTCTTTTATGTCGTTCGTGAGTTTTAGCGTCGCAAACATGGAGCAAAATAAAGAGAAAATACGGCACATGTATTTTACAGTAATAGAAAGTAAAGGGTGATTTTTTAAGAGCTTGATAACTTTAAAAAAAAAAACGCATAAAATTTGCAAAATCTCATCGGTTCTTTATTTGAAACGTTAGATTGGTTCATGACATTTACTTTTTGAAGATAATTTCATTTAAATGTTGACCGCGGCTGCGTCTTAGGTGGTCCATTCGGAAAGTCCAATTTTGGGCAACTTTTTCGAGCATTTCGGCCGGAATAGCCCGAATTTCTTCGGAAATGTTGTCTTCCAAAGCTGGAATAGTTGCTGGCTTATTTCTGTAGACTTTAGACTTGACGTAGCCCCACAAAAAATAGTCTAAAGGCGTTAAATCGCATGATCTTGGTGGCCAACTTACGGGTCCATTTCTTGAGATGAATTGTTGTCCGAAGTTTTCCCTCAAAATGGCCATAGAATCGCGAGCTGTGTGGCATGTAGCGCCATCTTGTTGAAACCACATGTCAACCAAGTTCAGTTCTTCCATTTTTGGCAACAAAAAGTTTGTTAGCATCGAACGATAGCGATCGCCATTCACCGTAACGTTGCGTCCAACAGCATCTTTGAAAAAATACGGTCCAATGATTCCACCAGCGTACAAACCACACCAAACAGTGCATTTTTCGGGATGCATGGGCAGTTCTTGAACGGCTTCTGGTTGCTCTTCACCCCAAATGCGGCAATTTTGCTTATTTACGTAGCCATTCAACCAGAAATGAGCCTCATCGCTGAACAAAATTTGTCGATAAAAAATTTTCGAACCGAACACTGATTTTGGTAATAAAATTCAATGATTTGCAAGCGTTGCTCGTTAGTAAGTCTATTCATGATGAAATGTCAAAGCATACTGAGCATCTTTCTCTTTGACACCATGTCTGAAATCCCACGTGATCTGTCAAATACTAATGCATGAAAATCCTAACCTCAAAAAAATCACCCGTTAGTATCGTGTTTTTTAAATAAAATTATTCTGAAATATGTACTTTCTCTTTCATCATTTGTTCGCTTCAAATTCTACAAGTACAATTCAGTTTTTCGTTGCATACTTTTTAGCTATATAAATTTGTATCCACAATCATTTTTCCAACAGATATTCCAACAGAACATGGAGGCACTTCCTCCTTTATTGTCCAGCCTTTGCAATACAGCAAACCAGGAGACATAGGCGAAACTGACATTAGCCGCATTAACAAATTTGTGATAGGCTCAAAGCGCTTTGACGATTTGCAAGAGTCTTATGATCTATTGTATTAAAGATTTATGTATCACATTTGACCGGTGTATTAAGCTTTCCTGTCCTGACATGAACTTTCCATTGGCTGTATGTGTCTCGAATCGAAGTGACTTTATCTTCCATTCGAACAACATAGTCTAACCAGCGCTTTCATTGGATTTTTATGCGCTTAAATATATCCATGTCGCATAGAGATACACAGTTCATATTCCTATCTTCTTCGATATTCATCGCTCACGCGGACGGCTGCAAAGATCTTGCGGAGAATAGTTCTTAAAAATGCTCTAAGTGATTTTTCATCGCGATTCTAACGGGTGATTTTTTTGAGGTTAGGATTTTCATGCATTAGTATTTGACAGATCACGTGGGATTTCAGACATGGTGTCAAAGAGAAAGATGCTCAGTATGCTTTGACATTTCATCATGAATAGACTTACTAACGAGCAACGCTTGCAAATCATTGAATTTTATTACCAAAATCAGTGTTCGGTTTTTTTTTTTTTCGGACAAATTTTGTTCAGCGATGAGGCTCATTTCTGGTTGAATGGCTACGTAAATAAGCAAAATTGCCGCATTTGGGGTGAAGAGCAACCAGAAGCCGTTCAAGAACTGCCCATGCATCCCGAAAAATGCACTGTTTGGTGTGGTTTGTACGCTGGTGGAATCATTGGACCGTATTTTTTCAAAGATGCTGTTGGACGCAACGTTACGGTGAATGGCGATCGCTATCGTTCGATGCTAACAAACTTTTTGTTGCCAAAAATGGAAGAACTGAACTTGGTTGACATGTGGTTTCAACAAGATGGCGCTACATGCCACACAGCTCGCGATTCTATGGCCATTTTGAGGGAAAACTTCGGACAACAATTCATCTCAAGAAATGGACCCGTAAGTTGGCCACCAAGATCATGCGATTTAACGCCTTTAGACTATTTTTTGTGGGGCTACGTCAAGTCTAAAGTCTACAGAAATAAGCCAGCAACTATTCCAGCTTTGGAAGACAACATTTCCGAAGAAATTCGGGCTATTCCGGCCGAAATGCTCGAAAAAGTTGCCCAAAATTGGACTTTCCGAATGGACCACCTAAGACGCAGCCGCGGTCAACATTTAAATGAAATTATCTTCAAAAAGTAAATGTCATGAACCAATCAAACGTTTCAAATAAAGAACCGATGAGATTTTGCAAATTTTATGCGTTTTTTTTTTAAAAAAAGTTATCAAGCTCTTAAAAAATCACCCTTTATATCGCCCATGCTTCTGGGACGTATAATTAGCCGAGAATAATGCAACAAAGCGAAATTTTGAATTGTGGAGAGAGCCTATTGATCCCAAAGTAGAACCTATTAGTAAAGGTTATTCTGTCCTTGGCTTTGTCTTGATCTCATTCACGACAAGACCAACCTCTTTCGCTTATTTCCCCAATTTGGAAAAGGCTGCGCTGATGGCTCTGTTGTTAAGACCAACGATCTTAAGACCAACCTCTCACCCCAGTAGCAAGGTACTTTCAGAGTCTCACTGCGGTTCATATAAGCGGCTCGTATTACATTTTCCTACATTTTATTGAAGATGAAATCTCCTGCCTTAAACCTTGTCTGATATTGAAAAATTCGGCGAGGTTCTTTCCGAGTTTGACGGAGCTGACGAGAAAAATGTTGAGTACAGTTTTCTCCATAAACGTATGAATTTTGCAGAGATATCAAATTTAGAAATAAGCAGGTTTTGTCAATGCTGTCGAAAACTGCTTTGAAGTCGGCAAAAAGGTGATGGGTGTCGATTTGTTTATCAACTGGATCTAACAAATTGTGAAAATCTGGTCTACGATAGACTTGCTTTTTGATAAAATTTTCGAGCTGCACTTATGTTAGCCAGCATCTCAAGCTTTTGGTACTCAAATTTGTCTGCCTGCCTTATCTTCAAAGAGCTTTTGGCAAGCTCTAAGAGTTTTTAGAAAGCTTTTAAATTTGTTAACCTTTTTGAAACTAAGACAGCTTTCAGGAATTATCAGATCAAATTCATTGAAAACGATCAACTATTTTCAAAATGAAACAAATTTTCTGTGTTAAAATATTAAAAAATTTAAATTTCAAAAACTGAATCGTAATTTTTTTAATTTTAATTTAGCCATTTTCTAAGAATTTTACTTTTATAAGGAATAACTTTCCTATCAAAATTCTGTGTTACGTTTCTGGACTTACATTTTGGAATAGAATAGATAGAAGTGTTCTACAAAACCCCATTTGTGCTTAATTTGTCTCATATATATGGACTTTTTTATTTGTACAGCTCTTCTAGTCAGAGATAGCTGCAAACTGCATGCACTATTATAGAATCACAAAAATAGTTACCTCACAGATTTTGAAAACCACCAAAGGCTAAGAATTCGAAAATATCACAAACGGGTGTTATGTAATCATCCATCTGGCTAAATACTTTCAGTTTTCTAAGCTTCAAAGCAAATTATCTTCTATTAAGGAGACCTGAGTATACTGAAAATTTCATTAAATATATTGGATAGTCAAAAAAGTCTTGCGGTATTTTTATTGAATTTTTTTTTTTTTTTTTGAAGTTGAAATTAAGTTTTGATGACTCATGCCCAGCTCTTGACCGATGCTACGGCTGCTACTATGCCGGTCTCGGAGTTGGTCGAACTCAGCGCTTTTATCGCAATTTTCGACGACAGACCTTCCGGAGCGTGGCGCATCTTCGACCACCTCTACACCAGAACGAAAACGTTGAAACCATCGTTGTGTGGTGGAAATTGAAGCTGTATCGGGTCCATAAACTGCACAAATTTTTATTGGCGGCTTGAGACGCATTTTTGCCTTTATCGTAGTAGTACTGTAAAATATGCCGTATTTTCTCTTTATTTTGCTCCATGTTTTCGACGCTATAACTCACGAACGACTTAAAAGAAACAATCAACTAAACACGTGTTAGCGCGTGAAATGAGCTTTCCAAAAAGGTATAGCATGACCCGATGCGACGAATAAAACTAGAACTACTCGCTTTCAGCGCCAACTAGCGAAAATACCGCAAGACTTTTTTGACAACCTAATATTAATGTATAGCAAACTTTAATATGATTTCTTCTCATCTGCTTGCTGTTTAATTTCATATAAATTTTTATGAGAAAATCCAGCAATTCTGCAAAAATATTAATTGCAAATACCCACATCTGCATTGCGTTATCTGTGTGGAAGTGCGAGTGAGGAGTTTATGAAAGTCCGTGTGTGTCTTCATCAGCGCCACTTCACTCGCTTTTGTTTACTTCTTGATATTTACATAACTTCGCACTTCCGTTACTCTACTTTGCCTTTGTCTTCAAGCGGTGCTGCTTGTGTGCTCTGCTGCGCGATAAAGGAGTTCCTCCTATGCACGCGTAAATAAACTAAAGTGATTCTTAAGCTGCCCAGCTGGTTGATGTCCTCGTGAAAATAAAGGCTGACATCACCGCCGTCCAAGAAATGCGATGGACGGGACAAGGACAGAGACGAGTAGGTCCTTGTGACATTTACTACAGTGGCCATATAAAGGAGCGCAAGTTTGGTGTTGGATTCGTGGTGGGAGAGAGACTCCGTCGCCGAGTACTATCATTCACTGCGGTGAATGAACGTCAACATATCGCTGATTTGCGCCCACGCCCCGACGGAAGAGAAGGACGATGTGACCAAAGATGCCTTTTATGAGTGCTTGGAGCGCACTTATGAGAGATGCCCCCGCCACGATGTCAAAATCGTGCTTGGCGACTTTAACGCCAGGGTGGGCAAAGAAGGTATCTTTGGCACTACGGTCGGTAAATTCAGCCTCCACGACGAAACATCCCCAAATGGGTTGAGGCTGATCGACTTCGCCGGGGCCCGAAATATGGTTATCTGTAGTACTAGATTCCAGCATAAGAAGATACATCAAGCTACCTGGCTGTCTCCGGATCGAAAAACCACCAACCAGATCGATCATGTTGTGATAGACGGAAGGCACGTCTCCAGTGTTTTAGATGTGGGTACGCTTCGAGCTCCTAACATCGTCTCGGAATACTATCTTGTTGCAACCGCCTCTGCGCAGCAAAAAACGCACGTCAACAAACACAAGGAAGGTTCGGCCTCGAGAAGCAGCAATCACAACAGACAGCTCAACGATTTTCTACTCGACTTGTACTCCTGCTCTCTGAGAGCACTCAGAAACAATTCGGTGTAAGAAAACTGTGGAACGGCATTTCAAACTCCTTACGTACAGCTGCAACCGAAACCATTGATTTTCGGAAAATGCAAAACAGCTGGTACGACGAGGAGTGCCGTGTCGCAGCGGAGAGAAAACAGGCTGCCTACCTCGCAACGTTACGATCAACCACAACAAGTGCGGGATGGGATAGATACCGAGAGTTGAAGAGGGAAGCGAGACGCATTTGCAGACAGAAGAAGAAAGCGGCCGAAATGCGTGAGTATGAACAGCTTGATAAGCTGGCCGACAGGGGTAATGCTCGAAAATTCTACGAAAAGATGCGGCGGCTTACAGAAGGTTTCAAGACCGGAGCATACTCTTGTAGAACCCCCAAAGGTGATCTAGTTACCGATGCCCAGAGCATACTTAAATTATGGAGGGAACACTTCTCTAGCCTGCTGAATGGCAGTGAAAGCACAACACCGGGAGAAGGCGAACCCGATTCCCCAATCGATGACGATGGAGCAGACGTTCCATTACCCGACCATGAAGAAGTTCGAATAGCAATCACCCGCCTGAAGAACAACAAAGCGGCAGGGGCCGATGGATTGCCGGCCGAGCTATTCAAACACGGCGGCGAAGAACTGATAAGGAGCATGCATCAGCTTCTTTGTAAAATATGGTCGGACGAAAGCATGCCCAACGACTGGAATTTAAGTGTGCTATGCCCAATCCATAAAAAAGGAGACCCCACAATCTGCGCCAACTACCGTGGGATTAGCCTCCTCAACATCGCATATAAGGTTCTATCGAGCGTATTGTGTGAAAGATTAAAGCCCATCGTCAACGAACTGATTGGACCTTATCAGTGTGGCTTTAGACCTGGCAAATCAACAACTGACCAGATATTCACCATGCGCCAAATCTTGGAAAAGACCCGTGAAAGGAGAATCGACACACACCACCTCTTCGTCGATTTCAAAGCTGCTTTCGACAGCACGAAAAGGGGCTGCCTTTATGCCGCGATGTCTGAATTTGGTATCCCCGCAAAACTGATACGGCTGTGTAAACTGACGTTGAGCGGCACCAGAAGCTCCGTCAGAATCGGGATGAACCTCTCCGAGCCGTTCGATACCAAACGAGGTTTCAGACAAGGCGACTCCCTATCGTGCGACTTTTTCAATCTGCTGCTGGAGAAAATAGTTCGAGCTGCAGAACTTACCAATTAAGAAGTGATTCTTAAGCTGCACGTTACTCTAAGCCAGCAACTGGCTCTTTCTTCTTCTTGATCATCTTCTTTTTTTATTTTCCATTTTCATCTTCTGTCCATGTGTGCTTTGTTTGCTCGCAAGTGTGTGTGTGCGAGTGCTGCTTCTCTATAAAAATATTTATTGCAATTTGCATGCTGCTCTTGTGACACAAACGAAAGAGTTTTTGTTCTTGTTGTTACCGTTGTTGTTTTTTCGGAAATTCAATTTTGCATGCAAATTTCCTTTTAGATTCATCCATAAGAAACTTCTACACGAAGAAAGCTTTCATAATAGTTTTGTACATCAACTAAAACAAATGCTGACACTAGCGACAATGTACTACATACTAGTATTAAGCAAAGTTACGTAGGTTGCAAACCTTCAAAAACAAAATGTGAAACGAGAAAAGTTGTCTATTAGTATGAGTGATGAATGCTGAGGTTTTGTGCAGCTAACACACCTACATTTTATACTGTTATTTGGCCGGTGTTGGCGATTGATAGAGTTTATCCACAGTTGAGCGGTGAATTCATATTTTAATTATTTTTGATATTCTTCTTCTGAGATATGCTACTATTTTTCTTAGGGTTATATACAAAATTTGTACAAAACCTGTGGAAATTCTAAACTTTTTGCTGCAAAACTTTGTGTTTCATGACGACTGATGATGAATCAGGTGGTGGAGACTTTTGTCTCTTCGTCTACTCTAGTTGCAGCCTACCAGCTCGCTGACTCGTCAAGTAATGCATGACATCATTAGCAATAGATTCAAGCTTCTTCCATACTGCTCAGTGATTTCAGTAAGCGCTGATCAACAATCATAACTTTTGTGGTTGCGAGATCTTTCTGCCTGAAACTAAAACGAGTTCGAATAATACTTAACAAGATAAGCGCACATTTAACTGTTCGAAAAACTATTGATCCATGTCGGTTGAATATGTCTCACTTGCGTCACCATTTTATTCTAACTTTACGGCCATCAGAGCTGCTGTCGCCTTGTTCTTAACATGTGAGACTTAGGTTCTTTTTATTGCAGTTTTTTATACTCGATGGCATTATTTTCTTAGTCCACCTTTTGAGTACTTCGCAAAGTCGTGATAAACTACCAAATTAGCAAAAACTAAAAATACAATAACAACAGCAATGACCAAAAATTGTAAAACTTCACTTGCTCCTCCCAACTGCAATTGTGTTCTACGTAATACTTCCTATTTTCACAATTTTTATGTACTTTTCGAATACAAAATATATTTAGTTCACAATCATTACTTCCTCACCAGTTGCATACTTAGCAGTTGTACTCGTAAAAATGCTTAGCTACTTTCTTTGTTGTTTCATTTTTATGCATTTCATGACTGCACACTTCAATTGTGACCGTCATGTTACTTCTGTGGCACTATTGTTGTTGTGACAGCAGTAAGTTCATGATTTTGCTGGCTGCTTTTGAAGCTGTGCTGTGTTCCACTCTACTTTTTTCAAGCGTCACACACTTTAGTAGCTTTGAAGCAGTTAGATCAAAATTATTTTTTCGCCACAATGTGAAGCGGAAGTGTTTTATGTAGTGCAAAAAAGTGTTGGAGGTACTCTGCGGCTGGAACCTGAGCAGCAACGGCAGTAGCTTTGCTGGTTGCGCACAGTTCGGAAAATGCCAAATGCACGCATGCAAAATATATGTGGAGAAATGCTAGGTTTGGTACAAAGCCATTTAGAAAACTTATGTGCGAAATGGGAACTGGATTCGTTGGAATTAAGTTCTGTCTGTAAGGAATATGCAAGGTAAACATCTTTGAGTTAGCGTTCAGTTTCCATGACAATTGGATCCATTTGTACAAAACCGTTCTGAACTAACTCGTACTCGCGCTCCCAAACACTATTCGCGGAACGTTTTCTGATCTTAAAATACAGCCTGTCAAGTAAGAGCGTGCTCGGGATAATTTATAAAGAAAATAATTTAATGAAACTTTCATATTTATACTATATCAATAATATGTCCAGTCACCACCGGCGTAGATAATTGCCTGACATCTCCGAGACATGCTTTCTACTAATTTGGCGTATTCTAGTGGAAAGGTTCGGGTGGATGCAAAGGAACACAGCTTCGTAGCGTGACGCGTATTTAGCACTCATGATGTTTAACAAGATTCTCTTTCAAAAGATCAACGACAACTGAACCTTTGTTGACAATGCATCAAGGATAAAGCTTCCCTCTATTGGCTCGCGAAGGAATTAAAGCGAAATCTTTCATTAAATGTCGGTAAAGTCGACCACGCTCTTACTTGACAGACTGTATGTTAAATAATGTTGTATTTTCGCAGTATTTAGCAAATATCAACTAGTTTTTAAAAATAACTAAGCAGGTTCCTGTTGTATACATTTATGTTTGCAAGAACACGGCTAAAAGTATGTACGACAATATTACTTGACCCGTTTTATGTCGGATACGAATATTTTCAGGAATAATGGTTTACAGTTAAGTTTTGTCACTATTTGAAACTGAACTCTCTCAGGACTTAAGTGCTTCTATAATTTTCAACTGCAGTTGTTGTCATTTTTCCCAAACTAAAAAAAATGCTGGGTAAGTCACCAAGAGGAATTTCCAAAAGCAGAACAGCAATACAGACCTTGAGCTTGCTGATAACGCCTCTGGCGAGAAGTATTCTGGTATATTTTTATATTTCTCGTTGTTTGGTTCGACTCTATCAAAATAGCTTGTCAAGTGTTATCTGTTCAAATCTCCTATGAATTCTTCCTGGTGCGTACATAAAATAAATTCATACTCTAAATTGATAAGCTCCTCAATCTGTATGTAGTTTTCTAAATAGTATTTCTTTAAGCCTTCATTTATTGCGGCTTTAAACATCATATTACTATCATAGTATTATGAGCTTCTTTGGTTCGGATACCTGAAAAATATTGTTCGAAAGGTGGAGATTAAAGGACGCACTCGTAAAAAAAGGTGCGGGGAGTCCCTACGCGCGGAAGAAGTTATACTTCTTGGTGATATTCAGAAGCAAAATGCGAAACAATTATACATACATATACTCGTATTATGTCGTTTGCACATTTGTCTGTATGTTTGCGAAAGAAAATGTTCTACAAAAGCATATTTCTATACTTAAACAAAATTATTAGAACCATCGTGTGTTTCTTACATGTCATGTGTCAATGGTGGTGTTGGTCGGAAGCGCTTGGAAAGTCAAGATGCTAACACAGGTTCGAATCTCGACAGAATAAATTTTTAATTTTTTGCTTTTAACATCGTATACTATACAAATAAATATTTTTCTTACTAATAGAAATTAAATTTATCACAGCAATATTATGTATATGTACATATCGCCCATTTGCTGCAAGACCGGCATAAACCGGTTGGCTCACCGTCAGTGCATATTCCAATTAATGTATCCAGTGATATTTTTTTATCGTTGAAAAAACCATTTAATTTGGTTGTTTTGTATTCAGCGGTTTAATGTTCCAGTCTTACGTAACCAATCAATTCAGAATTTGGTTCTCCCAAAATAACAAGATGAGGTTCTTTTACCATCTTAGTATAATACTTCTCATCAATTTTATCTATCGTTAAAGTATCATCTTTTCTGCCATCGAATGAAAACGCTAACAAATTGGTATCATCTAACCGTTTGCGAAACACTTCTTGTCTGCATTTCTCTTTTTCTCTGCGAACTTTCGATTTATCCATTATGAGAGGTTTCCCATGCTTATCTTTAATTTTAAAATCTTGCAAAAGAGCGGTTTCCAATGCTGATGCTACTCTGTCAGGCACACCAAATCTGTCACATACCAAGGCAAAGTTAAAACAATCGTATCTCTCTGTGTATTGTGAACTTGTGCTTCTATCCATATCTTCTGGAACCGGTGGCGGTGCGTATTTTGAATTATCGGGATCTTGGTATGTTGGCATTGATGACATAGACGTTGCTCCTTGCTCTTCAGTTTCCATCATAAATGTATTCATTGTTAGTCTTCTCTGATTATGTTGATCGTGCATGAACTCTTTGAGGCGTTCGGGAACCCAGCCGCATGCACATGGAGCTGCCTTCAATTCGCATTTACATGTTCCAATGTAAAAAATTGTTTCCAGGGATTTTACATACTCTGTTAATTGTTGGGTGTTGTTTCTTCTCTTCATTTGCTCTTGATACTTGTCAAGCAATTTATTCAATTTATTACATACACTTTTTTTCAGCATTATTTCCATACCAAGTTTTCCCCAAATTCCAATCAACTTATCTTGTACTTGAATAGTGAATGATTTATGGGAAAACTTTTTTTGATCTGTTTTAGCACGTTCGCTTAAGTAAAAATAATATCTCAAGATATCCAGATGGGTTGGTAAATTAAGATCAGTCAAATCAGTAGACACACCAAAAACAGTAACATCATGCTTGGGTATATGACTCATTGGGTTTTCGATAGTTGTTGATGTAGTTGCTTCATCTTGCGGTGTAGAGGATTCATTGTAAACTTTTTGAGGTAATAAGAATGAAATGGTAATTGTAAAGTAAGACGTGTAGGGTTTCGGTTGTTAAATAGAACTCAGCTCTGGTTGTCCAGAGCTCCTTTATTTATAGCATTCCTTATCCTAATTTATGTATGCACCACATGCTGAGTGCATACACACATCTTAACACTAATCTACTGTACATACAGTATGTATGTACACATATTTTAAGCATAAGTGTTTTCAAGGGCAAACACAATTGTCTATTGTTAGTTTAAGATCATTTGCGATCTTCAGGGCAAACATAATTTATTTTATTTTTATTTATTTATAATAATTCATATAACAAAAGGAGTTTTATTATATAAATACATAAACGCAGCACTGGCTACGAGGCCTTCAGCCGGCAAACATAATTGTTTCTTGGCTATTGTTAGTTTAGGATCATTTGCGATCTCAAAGGCAAACACAATTGTCTATTGTTAGTTTAAAATCATTTGCGATCTTCAGGGCAAACATAATTGTTTCGTGTCTATTGTTAGTTTAGGATCTCAAGGGCAAACACAATTATGTATTGATGGTTTGAGATCATCACTTAAATTAATTTTTTTCATTTACATATGTTCTGACTAAATAAATTTCTTAAGAGAAAAAATAGATATTATAGCATAGCAATTTAGCTGATTTTTTCATGTAAATCACCAAAAATGGTGAATTTTTGGATTAATTGTATGGGGAACCCCCCCGGGGAATTCCATGGGGTGTGCCACTGGCATGGGTGGATCGGCCGTCCAAAGTTAGTGGGGGTCGGTCATACATTTGGACTCGATTGGAGCACTCTATTTGGGTCAAAGTGGGATTTTTCAAAATTTGCCCCTACCCAAAAGTTCGACCCAAATTGGGGGAATCAAAATTCGTTTTAGAGGTATAGTTCCTTCGGCAAAGTCTCTTACTTTGATCCCTAGAATATGATTTTCATAGAGCAATGGGCGATTTTTTTGCCTCCTCACAAATCGACCCGGCCTAATATGTATATTATGTAAATTGCTGTGATAAACTTAATTTCTATTTGTAAGAAAAATATTTATTTGTATAGTATACGATGTTAAAAGGCATACACCTTCTATCCTATCTTGTGTATCTGCATATGCTCGTATGAGTGTATGTATACGCATGTGCGCGTTCAGAAATTGAAATCATATTTTCATCACTTATCAATATACTTATTACATGTGCGCGCATTGACTTGCATGTTCATACATTCATATATACTTATATGTACATATATTTGCATATATTTCCGAACAAATAATGCACAAGCATACAAACATATATATGCTTACACAATATGGCAGCCAAATTGGCGAAGAACAAAAGAGAGATGATTACGCTGCATATTCTCTTCCGCAACGAAGAGACGGAACTACTTTCTGAGTCAAAATTCCTTCATTTAGACTTTGCTTTATTCTTCATTTTTTGTGCATAATAAATTTATAAAATGTGAATTTAATTTTTCTAGTTTTCTTTCATACAAAATGATATGCATTTCTGAATATCACTAAGAAGTATTTATAACTTCTTCCGCGCGACCTCCACGCATCTTTTTTTTTTGTGTAAAACATTAGAATTTTTTCATTAAAATCACCACTCAGAAGTCGTTTTATCCGTTGTAAGCGAACGTTTTTCGAAGAAACATCATTTCTAATATGCCACAAGACAAAATTAGAAATGAACTTCTTAAACCTCACGCTGTCAGATAAAACGATATACCTCGTCATCGCGGGTCAATTTCCAAAAATGGAAATGAGGACAAACAGAAATGATTCTGTGAAGTATAGTCTTAATTTTTCAAAGGCCAACGCAGAGTATTTCAAACAAAAGTCACATAAAATAGTTGAGAATTCGCAGAAAGACAAACGAAAGAAAAAGAACTATAGCTTCAATAATGCACAAGCATACAAACATACATATGGGCACACATGTGAATATGTCACCAACCAAAAATTGAAACATTGTTCTACAAAAACAACAACAGCGTAAGCATGGCAACATTGTGTTGTTGGTAGAAAAGCCGAGCTGTGCCGAAAGAAACGAACAAACGATCGCTTCGCTTGCTGCTCGAACATCTTCGCAGACAAGGTTGCGTTAGATTCATAATGAGCAAGGTTGCACAACCTGAATCTATCGCAACCTTTTCCGAACTCGTATAAGAAGTATGACTTCAAAAAGAAAAAGAAAAAAGTGATTTAACGAAAACTCGAAAAAGAGCTTACATATGTCTAAGAGCTAAGTTGATTTGGACTGAAGCTCGGAAACCATAAATTCAGTGCTAACGTTTCCTAAAGGATCCCACTATACTTGTTTCACATCCAAAATATGCGCTGGCTTATTCGTCGTGCCTGCCTGTATTTGTCTGCACATTTTTCTAGTTTATACTTTTTTATTACCGTTGGGTTACTTGCGGTTCGGCACAACTATACACTCACTTTTTTCTGCGCGGTATTCTACCAACTTTGTCAGTACGCAGAGATTTTGGCGAAATTGTTGCAGTGCGAGCGAGTTTATTGCAGTCAAGGCGGCACACATAGGTTTCTACTAGTGCATACTGCGGCTAAAAATATAAGGAGTTGCCGCAGGACAATGACATTTGGTACATCATTGTTTTGGATTCCAATCAAGAAAAAAATGAAAACATTTTTTTTTTTAAATTTTATTTTACGCCCACCTCCCATATAAGGTGAAACTTAATTTTTGACCTACAGCACTGATTTTTGGTACATAGCATTTTTATGACATTATAGATGTTGGTGTTAAATTTCAATAATATCCGCCCACCTCCCAAAAAACTAAATTCTCTTTTATCAAGTCTCTTTTAGCAACTTTTTTACATCTTCGTGACATTCTGACATTGTTTTTTTCAAGGGGGGCAATTTGGGGCAGCTGAATTTCTTTTTATCGTTTAGCTGAGACTTCAGGCTTTAATTCGGTATATGTATGTCGACAGCGGTAGACAGCGCTAAAAAGATGCACCACTTTGAATTTGAAGAACATTAAAATTTTGACGTCCAAATTATGTTGTTCCACAAAATTTTGTATGCATTATTTTTTTCAATGGATTTTGATGCTAATTTTTTCTTTGATGCATATTATAAATGAAAAATAATAACAAAGTTGAATTTCAATAGTTGTTTTATTGTATCAATGATTTGACTTTTGAGTAAATTTTTTGCTAATTTTGATGTTCTCTACATTCACCAACTTTGGGTATTTCTGGACAAAAAACTAATGCAGATAGAATCCCAATACTTTGGGAAAACAATGTATAAATAGTTGGTAACAAGCTGTGAAATTTTCATTCAAATCAGACAACGTGAAATTTTTGAATTTCGGCCACAGATATCCTAATGTGCGGCAGCTGCTCAACACGCCACTATTTTTACAACCACTCGTCGCACATTTTACTTCTTTTTGTTGTGCAACATTTTTATTATATTTGAATGATTATTTTTGCTCTTATTTGTGTTGTGTTGAATATGTATATCCCTTCCGGCTCCAGCCTGGCATTACCGACAATAACTATCATGCGAAATAACGACCACTGTCACAATTTAATCTAATTCCAACTTTTGCATAGAAAGTTTTGTCATCCTTCAGTTTTCTTTGCTTTGATTTCTCACTTTGTCTCTCAGCGCCTTGACAGTTGTTTAATGGTCTTTGAGGCGAAAACTGGAGCGCACGTCTCTTTGAGCTCTTTAGTGCTCCTTTTCAGCAAGGAAATGCAAATAAAGCGTATTTATATTTGAATAAAAAATAGTTTCTTTCAGAATTTAAAGTTGATATTATGAGTGGAGGTTTGCATTTATTTTTCGAAGAAGCTGAAGTGTTCTTTGTTTCACCGGGAACTGAACAGAAAAGGCTCCACATGAAATGGAAAGTGGTACAAAAAACGAAGCAGGTAAGTACTTTAAGGAATGTTACTGGAACTCGGTCAGAATACTATAGAGGAACGACTCTATTGAAGTTTTAAGAATAAGTCCAATGCTTTACCAGATTCTCAAATTATTTCAAAATTAGTCCATTAGTTGAGGGGCAGCTCTCTTCAGAGCACTAACAAGATAAATATGTGATCTTTTAGCCGGCTCAAGTACTACTCTGGCTTTCTGCGATTAGCAAGTAGCCTTTGGAATTCCTATTTATTGCAGCTTGAAACTATGCTATCAGTAGCTCTTTTGAAACTATATCAGAAAAAGTAAGAGGCATTGACTTATAAAGAAGACCGAAGATCTTTCGGATGATTGGTCCACTGATAATGGGTTAGGATTATAGAAAACTTAGCAGTTATGACCACATTATTTCAAAATTATGTATGTAAATCTTACAAGATAATTTATGGCACAAAAAATTCCAACGATTTGGAATTTAAAAATTATCCGCTGTGTTACAGCAAGCGTCAATTCGGTATAACCATCAGCTTTTAACATACGAGGTGTGTTCAAAAAGTATCGCGAATCGTAATGACAGTTTTCTTCGATTGCAGGGGCGTGGTGCATCATGAGTTCTTGCCACAGGGAAGAACGGTCAATAAGGAATATTACCTGCAAGTTATGCGCAATTTGCGCGAAGCAATCCGCCAAAAACGCCCGGATTTGCGGAAGAACAAAAATTGGCTTTTGCACCACGATAACGCCCCTGCTCACACACATCGTTGGTTGTGCGCGACTTTTTGGCCAAAAAGAACGCACTAATGATGCCGCAGCCATCGTATTCCCCAGATCTGGCCCCTGTGACTTTTTCTTGTTCCCTAAACTGAAGAGGCGCATGAAAGGACGACGTTACGCTTCTCTTGACGAGATAAAGACGGCATCGAAGGAGGAGCTGAAGAAGATAAAAAAAAATGATTTTTTGAAGTGCTTCGAAGATTGGAAAAACCGTTGGCAAAAGTGTATAATACCTCATGGGGATTACTTTGAAGGGGACAAAATAGATATCCATGAATAAATAAATGATTTTTGAAAAAACACAAAATTTGCGATACTTTTTGAACACACCTCGTATAACACTGTGGAACATTTTTGGGATTATTGTCCGGGGGGTGAGAAATTCCAAGTCAGGGTGATGGTACTAGGTCAGTATAGTAAAATCCTCAATGGGTTTGGCGTTCGTATGTGTCAGTTTTTTTTATGACCTTTTAAATTTTTTTCTTATCTTGATGGTTTTTCGCGAACCACTTGTCCAATTTTGATGAAACAAATTTAGAAAAATTAAGAATAACAATTTCTACTGTGTAAGTGTTTCAGTTCAAATCCAAAAATCTCGTATCTGAACTCCAGTCTATAAAATTTATTGAGTTAAAGATGTTGTTTTGATGTGATTCGGAACTGTGACGATACAATTTGAGAATGTTTATCGATATCAATATTTTGTCACATTTCATGCAATTATAAAGTTCGTATATAAATTACAGTTAGGAAAGGGAATGCTACAACCTTACAAACTGGTCGTATGCTTTGTTCGTGTTCATTAATCTTGCGCTCGCAGAATGGTGTTCGCTTGTAACCAAGATTAGAGATAATATTTGAAGTGTCTAGGTTACATATTCTAAAAGGCTAGATATGGGGGGATCTCCATGACTTATTAAACGCTTCCTTCTTGCATGCGAGCTGATCATGTTCTGTCAGCGACCGATGGAAAGTCAAATCAAACACACGAAGTTTAAAAATCTAACCAAATCAGCTGAGA
Organism: Bactrocera dorsalis; assembly: GCF_023373825.1. Lineage (NCBI taxonomy): Eukaryota > Metazoa > Arthropoda > Insecta > Diptera > Tephritidae > Bactrocera > Bactrocera dorsalis. Next base: position 37,066,524 of record NC_064305.1, read on the forward strand.
TTCTTAGTGAGAAAGCCAAAGATGAAGTGTGAAATAAATATAAATAAAACACTTTCTGCGTCAACTAACCTTGAACTAGTGAGCTGGTCCGATATTTAAAACCGAGTTTTGTGGTAAATATTGAATTGTCTGAGTTTAATCTACTCACTGAAAAGTGGGCATGAACGAGTGAATGATGATCGCTATGACTCATTTGACGTTGCACATATCAAAGAGGAAGTGTAAAATAACAAAGGAACGAAGGATCTGTCTGTGTACATTAGACCCTTCTTGTAAAAGACCGGCTCTCCTTGGGGTATTTATCATTTCTTTGCCTCATATATTTCGACTATTTACTTCCCCAACCGATTATCGTTCCAAATTCGAAACAAAAGCTTCTTGTCATCTTCAGCAATTACTAATTTATTGTTCTCCAACTTTGGTCTCATTTATTTAGCTTACTCCGTTATTACTAACTTCATTTCGGCTTAGCTTATCAATTTGCCTATCATCAGTTTTGTCGGCTTTTGAATATTTGCAAAGTAATAACCTCATCAAACACGGGACCCGCGAGCAGATAACCTGTCAGAGAGGCCAGCGCCATTAAACCTAACGAATATTGTAACATTTTGTTGTAGCTATGACTTGGTTTCAGACAATATGGTAAGTGATGAAAATTAAAATAAATAAAACTAACAGTTAAAATTTGAGAGACGCGTCAGCGTTGATAAAATTCTCTCCTATACCGGCTTATTAATGACACTCTGCCAAGTTGTCGCCTTGACGGTGCTAAGTAGAGGAATTAAGCACTACTGTGTCCAGTGCGCACTATCGAAAACAATATCAAAAAGTGAGAACACGTGCGCAAAAAAATGAAACGTGAAAGGATAAAGATAATCACAAGCGTGGTGCTGGAACTTTTCTTCGAATGTGCTGTGCAAAAAGCAGCCTTTTCCATATTGTACCGTTAGAATGCCAAGAAATGTAAGCCACAAAAGCAAAATTTTCTGTTTTGTTTCACAACAAACAATGCTCATTTGTATATCCTTCAAAATGTAAGAAAGAAATGGGCAACAAACCGGCAAAAATAGCAATATGAACAGTTAGAAAGCATATTAGTGCCTTTGCTGTAATAATTAACACTATCATCAGCAGCCATATAAAATGCGATCATTAGGTTGGCAAATGGACGCGCTGATGACCGACAAAATCGAACAAATGACAACTGACAGCTGAGATAATTGACTGCAGAGTAAAGACTCTGGTTAGAAAAAAAACCAGTTGGAGATATCAAGTGTAGCCAAGTTTTTCGTCACCTGATAATTCACTTTTGCTCGATATGGCCTTGAGACGGTCAAAAAACGAATCGCAAGCTGCCCGAATGTGACTTGCCGATATTTTGGCCCACTCACGGACAATGGCTTTCTTCAGCATCTCGAGACTGATGTATTTTTTACTTCGGACCTTGCTCTCAAAAATGGCTCAGAGAGAATGATCCATTGGATTCGAATCTGGTGAATTCGAGAACCATTGTGTGGTCGTAATGAAGTTCGGACCGTTGTTTTTCAGCCATTCTTGGTTCACTCGCGCTTTGTGTGACGGTGCTGAGTCTTGTTGAAACGTCCATGGTTTGCGACTGAAACTTTTATCTGCCCACAGCTTCAAAGCAGCCTCCAGAACACTTTCCCGATAGCATATCGCATTTAATGTGACGCCAGGCTCGATGGAAAGAATCGGAGAGCGCCCATCTGCGGTGACAGCGGCACAAACTATTATTTGTGGCGGATGCTTCCTCCTGGTGGGCAACCGATGACTTAGATTATGGTATGAACGGTCGGTCAAGTAACCTGTATCGTTTTGAGAGTTTACGAATTGCCCAATTGGAAAAATTTTTTCGTCCCAAAACACAATGTTCGGAATTTGACCGCGTTCAGCCAAGCGAAGCAACTGCTTCGCTGTCTCAAGTCTTACTTGTTGCTACTTGGGTATGAGATCATGGGCCTTTTGGAACTTGTAAGGCTTGACCTTGAGCTCATTTTTATACTCGTACTCTCGCAACAAAGTTGCTAAGGAGAGTATTATAGTTTTGTTCACATAACGGTTGTTTGTAAGTCCTAAAACTAAAAGACTTAGATATAGGGTTATATATACCAAAGTGATCAGGGTGGCAAGTAGAGTTGAAATCCGGATGTCTGTCGGAAATCGGATAATAACCACGCCCACCTCCCATACAAAGGTTATGTTGCAAATCACTAAAAGTGCGTTAACCGACTAACAAAAAACGTCAGAAACACTAAATTTTTCGGAAGAAATGGCAGAACGAAGCTGCACTCAAGCTTTTTTTAAAAATTGAAAATGGGCGTGGCGTCGCCCACTTATGGACCAAAAACCATATCTCAGGAACTACTAATCTAATTAATTTTACAGCAAAATAAAAAAATATGTAAATGACGGATAATGAAATCTCGATTATCACTTTATCATGCGAAAGTATAAAATGTTCGGTGACACCCGGACTTAGCCCTTCCTTACTTGCTCAATATGCGTCGGATGCTGCGGTCGGATATTTTCAGTTTTTCAGCCATTTGATTGGCACTTCGTCGTGAATTTCGCTCAAGTCGCTTCTTCACTTTCCGAACCATCTCACGCGACGTTACAGTCGTTTGATGACCACCTCCGTGGCGTTCTGCGATGCTACCAGTATCATTGTAACGAGTGATGGAGCGATAAACCAAAACTTTTACATTAAGGTGTTTGAGCTCGCGAACTATTGCTGGCTGTGATTTTCCAGCTTAATATAAAGCAATCACACTATTACGTTTGAATTCCATCGCTGATCACTTTTTTTTTGCGTTCACTTTTGGCAAAACGCTTTTGTACGCTTGTGAACAATACTCCGAACTATAGTTCAGCAAATTTATAAACAGCTGATTCCAGTATAAAAGTTAGCGGACTTCTTTTGCAGGAATATTGCGCCTCTCCTTCTTTACTTTTTCATTTGGCTCCACTGCTTTTCTCCTCATTTCCCTTTATTTTTTAATTATTCAACAACAACAACATCAAACGAAATGAAACATATGCAGTTGGAGTGCTGATGCGCGATGAAATGCGGCGACTTTACATACACAGACGCATAAACATTTGGCGAGTAGTAATGGACGACTGTGACGTGAGAGTTGCAATGAAATGCACACTACCAGATGGTGCAAATGCAGCTGTGGCATTGCTGTCGTTGCTATACATATATACATATAAATATTATTTACATACATATGTGGTAATGCGCTCATAATGCGGCGCGGCATGCGCTTAATGCCGACGCTGATAAAAATTAAGCTTATTTCGTAATACCGAAATTATGGTGTGAAGAATTGTTATATTGCATAACGACTTTTTGTTTAATAAATTTCCTTCCCAGTAAGCTAGAGTACGTCTAAAATTAAATGAAAATATTCACATATTGGGTTGTCAAAAAAGTCTTGCGGTATTTTCGATAGTTGGCGCTGAAAGCGCGTAGTTCTAGTTTTATTCGTCGCATCGGGTCATGCTATACCTTTTTGGAAAGCTCATTTCACGCGCTAACACGTGTTTGATTGATTGTCGTTTTTTTTAAGTCGTTCGTGAGTTATAGCGTCGCAAACATGGAGCAAAATAAAGAGAAAATACGGCATATTTTACAGTACTACTACGATAAAGGCAAAAATGCATCTCAAGCCAATAAAATTTGTGCAGTTTATGGACCCGATACAGCTTCCAATTCCACCGCACAGCGATGGTTTCAACGTTTTCGTTCTGGTGTAGAGGTGGTCGAAGACGCGCCACGCTCCGGAAGGCCTGTCGTCGAAAATTGCGATAAAATCGCTGAATTGGTCGAAAGAGACCGGCATAGTAGCAGCCGTAGCATCGGTCAAGAGCTGGGCATGAGTCATCAAAAATTCATTTCAATTTCAATAAAAAAAAAATCAATAAAAATACCGCAAGACTTTTGTGACAACCCAATATTTACAGTTATATATATACATATATACAGTCATGTTTATTTTCGCTCTCTTCTTTCCAACTTGAGTCACAGTTTGACTTTATGGTCCAAAATTACAACAATATACAAAAAATTATACCCTGCACAGGGAGGACTTTGTAACACTTAGTAGGAAAAGTCGGAGGTTCTACAAAGTATATAAATAAATGATCGACATAACGAGTTGTGTCGATTTAGCCATGTCCGTCAGTCTGTCATTATATGCGCGAACTAGTGTCCACCAGTTTCGGGGTATCATTCTGAAATTTCAAACATGCCTATTTTCTCTAAGAAACTACTCATTTATCGAAACTATCAATATTAGACTACTGTTTGATATAGCTTCTATACAAACTTAACAATCGGAATCAAGTATTCGAGTGAAAAACTTTCTGATGCGATAATATACCTTCAGGAGATTGCCTTGGCAATAGGCAATTAACCCTCTGAGATGATTTTTTTTTCAGATCGGATCGCTATAGCATAAATCTAGTTAGTATGGCCGATCAAGTTAGTCTAAAGAATATTTTATACTTATTAAGGGTATTATAAGGTCCGTACAGATGATGCGAATGTTGTGTCTTGTTTTTCTTTTCTTACTTCTATTTTCTCGCTCGCAAATGCATTCGTGTACACTAATAAGTAGACATTAATTTTCGAATGCATTGTGGAGCCCAGCCGTATATCCTCCTGTACTGCTTAATTGTAGTGCAAAAGCTGTTCAAGCGTTTCAGCGGGTTGATGGTAAAGGTCAATCATTGAAGTATTTTACGGGATTTTTCATTGAAATAAATTTAAACGTTTAAAGTGAAGGTTGAAATTACTCAAGCGTTTTTGAGAATAAAAATTGTTTTGGGTAAACCAATTGCTTGTACCTAGAAAACTTAAGCTTTTCAGAAATTGCGACGGCGAAACAGCGATAAAATAGATTGCAGTCTAATTACCATTAAATTCTTTATTCCAGCTCATATGTTACTTATCCTAAAACTTAAGCTAACGGGATAAAACAGTGGGAATGTAAGTATACAGGTATGCACAAAAAAGAGGTGAGTAATTCATTTTGTTAACTTATAGTAATATATTAAGGTAAGTATGTTTCATATTATTAGGGTAAGTACTTTTACACAATGAAAAGAAAACTTTATATTTCAAATATAATATGTATTTCAAAAATGTATTTAATTTTAACGTTACCCGGCGCACTTCTCTACGCAAAAAATTGATTGCTTAAAAGATTTAATTTCTTAACACAATAATGAAAAAGAAAAGCAATGTTCAATTTAATACAATTGTATACACAACATTTTTTGTTTTATTTTGTGGTGCATAAATGAACAAATTTTTCGTGGCTCCAACTCTCGAACATGCAAAGTACAGTTGACCGTGAGAAAAGCAAGCTTCCTCTAAATTAACTCCACACACCTGGAGCGTTTGCCCTTGGGCTTTGTTGACGGTCATAGCAAAAGATAGCCGAAAAGGAAATTGAAGACGTTTAAATTCGAATGGCATGCCCGTTGGTATTAATGGGATGCGCGGTATTAGTACAATTTCACCTTTTGCTTTGCCAGTGAGAATTGTTGCTTGATATAAATTTGGCATCAATTTCTTCACTGAAAGTCTCGTCCCATTACAAAGTTTCGGTGCATTAAGATTTCGAAGAAGTATATTCGATGAACCAACTTTCAAATTCAAATTATGCGGTGGCATGCCTGGTGGTTCCAAAGAATTTAAAAATTCAACCGGATAATTGACTGCGTCTTCATCATTCACAGCAGTATCAAAGGATTTATACGTTTCCGAATTACCTGGCAATTTTTCCTGGATGTGGAAATTGATTTCATTGACATTGACATTTTTTGGTGCTAAAATTGCACGTTCTCGTAACCAATCATGGTTATTATAATTTTGAGCAATATTTGGAAAAACGTGATCAATGAGTTCTTCTTTTGATGATACAATTATTGAAAAATTATTCGGTCACGTGATAAACCCATTTTGATCACTTGCCATTTTTCCATCGCCAATCTTCAGCAATTGCTTTGAAAACTCACGTGCTGAAGAATCATTTTGAAGACGCACTCGCATATTGGTCGTCAACGAAAGCATTTGTACGTGTGCCCACAAAAAAGAACTTTTCAAACATGCATTAATTTCATCAGCTGGTGTTGATCTCGGAATAACAGGCAACGTTTGACGAAAGTCACCAGATAACAATATTAATGCACCGCCAAACAGCTGTAAACTCCGTCTCAAATCTTGTAATGTTAGATTTAAGGCTTCCAAAGATTTTTTATGGGCCATTGGACATTCGTCCCATAAAATAATGGATGTTTGTTGCAAGACTTTAGCCATTCCAGAACTCCTTGAAATATTGCATGTTGGTGTTTCAATTGCTTGCATGTTCAATGGCAATTTCAAGGCGGAATGTGCTGTGCGGCCGCCATCAAGTAATGTAGCTGCAATTCCGGAAGAAGCAAGTGCCAATGCGATTTTTTGTTCCGACCGAATCGTTGCCAGTATTAATGAAATCAAAAATGTTTTTCCAGTGCCGCCAGGTGCATCCAAAAAATACAATCCACCAGTGTTGTCATTGACAGCTTGCATCACTGTGTCATATACATATTTTTGTTAATCATTTAATTGTGGAGTATACGTTTGTACGAACGCACGCAATTCATTACGATCGAATTGCAGTTCGCGTTGCAATTCTCGTTCAAATAAATCATGCATTGGACGATTTGGTGGAGTCAATCCTAATTGCCCTAATGCCTTATTTGCAATCGTAAGGCACAAATCTTCGATCATTATCAAGGCTTCATTATACATTTCCAATGTCAGCAGCAATGCAGGATCATTGGAACGATGTCGAAGTCGAATCAAAATGTCTTCAGCCATAAAATCTTTGTATTTATGCCACAATTCCAGTGGATTTGATGGAAAACATGTTGATATTATGATCGCAAATAACATACGAATTTGAATTGGTGGAGAAACAATTGATGCATCACGAAGCGTAGCATCCCAATGCGTATCATCTTCCAGCAAATGCAAGTGTTGACATGCTTCACGGTATGTTGCGCACAATTGACCATTAACAGTTCGTAAATGTTGGAATGATTGAGGACCATGTACGTTCACCAACAAAAGTCGCAAGTAAAAACATTCAACATTAGCTGGACTAACTGTATAAATGCGTCCCAAAGCATCTGTTCGAAAAATACCTGGATAACTATCAACAGGTGTGCCTTGTTTGCGACGTTGAAATTTTTTTGTTGATGCATTCCATGTGAAATAGTGAGGCACTTCCGAATATAGCAAAGTCCTGGAAAATTCATCAGTTTCACATAACTGGAAATAAGCTGTCAGTGTAGTTACAGCCACCTCTACTACTCTTTGTTCGGCATTTGCAGCAGTGTAGTAAACACGTTGCCCGTTTTCAAGATGAACTGCCAAATGTACAACAACCGGATGTCTGTCATGAATTGGAAACGATAAAATACGCCATACAGCTTCATTCGTACTAATAAAGCGCCCCATTTGGTACTGCAAAATTTCGTCATGATTATTCTCAGGAGCAACTCCAAAAACAGCCATATCGCTGCCCTTATTCCCATACTTGCAAATATATTTGATTGATTTTACAGAATTGCAATATTCTACATTGATGTGAGCGTTGAACACTTTTGACAGCATCGGTGAGTACGGAACTATCCACCGGTTATCGATTTCAACATCTTGATTTTTAATTTTAATTACAGTTGATTTACCGTTGTCTTCAATTGATCGTCGACGATACTGTGGATATCCATCATCTCCTGTAATTGTTTCAGCAATCAATTGCTTTGGAAAACGTTTCGAACATTTACGATCAGTCATACAAAGTGAATTTCGATTAATATCACCACAGGGACCATGAATCATATTTTTCGTGACAACTTCGAATAATCCTGGGTCGATGGTTTGATCTGGAATTTCGGCCGATATGACGGTATCAATCATATCAGGGGTTATTTTGTTTACGCACCAAATCAAAATATGTGCGTGAGGTAAGCCTCTTTTTTGCCACTCTATGGTATACATAAAGCACCGCACTTCTCCAAATACACGGAGTTTGACAATCAGATCCATTAATTTTTTCAATTTTTGTTGGAATACACGGGCAGTTATGTCATGCCGATCTTTTGGCACCTGACCATCAAGTAAACAATCAGATACATCGACCCACTTCGGGTTGCACGTAAATGTTATGAATAGATCCGGTCGTCCATAATTTCGTACATATGCCATCGCATCTGGCGTATATTCATGCATATGACGTGGGCTACCAACATATGATGATGGTAAAATTGTTAAACGGCCGATATCATTCACATTTACATCATTGATTATTGCGTCACGCAAATGTATGTATTCCTCTGATCTTAATCGGGCTTGATTGTAACGGATGAAATTTAATCGCTCACTTTCAATTTTGGCGTACATATCGACGATATATTGATGCGAAAGTTGATTGCATCGCAAAATAAAATTTGTTTCTTGAGGGCGAATCATCAATCGGTACGAATAAAAATTCATCGCACTGACTTTTTTTGTTGATTCTTGACCTGTATTGCAAAAATTAATTAGCGAATGAAAATGATTTATAAATCATATTTAGCACATTCGCGTAAATTGCGGGAATTCCCGTCATTCATGTTTCCTTCAATAAAACAATTTCGGGAATTCCCGCGCTATTTGAATAGGGCTTTTCTACCGTCAAAAATGGTTCACTTCTTATCACTGCACATTTTTAGTGTTGGTAAAGTCGTGAACTACCATCCCTGACAGGCCAACCGCAATTCAAACAAATTTAATTTGGGGAATCCCCATTCAAAGTTAAGGTGCCAGTCATTTGTGGTTTGTTGAGGGGAAGTTTCAATATAACGAAATGCGGGAAATCCCGACAAAAGTGCATAGGAAATTCATGTGGTAATGGCGGGAATTCCCTAATTTGTTCAGACTATTTAAAAAAATTAACCTGTAGAAAAAAAGCGGGAATTCCCGCTCTTCAATTTTGTATGGAAAAATTAAGTGATTATCTGGCAGCCACCCGCTAAATTCAAATGAACGCGAACGTGTTAAACAAAATAAAATGTATATGTACCAGTTGTTGGATTTATCATTGGTATGTTGATGTGATAGCCATAGTCCCCTCTCCAAAACAAAATAGGGAATTGCAATGCATCATAACAGCGATGGAGTTCTGAAATATGTTGTAAATTCTTATTTCTACGATACAAAACAATGTCTCGTGACTGAAACTGTTCGCCAACCACAACAATGGCTATTTGCTCCCCAATTGGTGTTTTATCGGCTTTTATTATGATTTTGTGGCTATCGGAGGGCATTCATTGTGTTGATGAAAAAATGTTTGCAATTCATTCACGATTGATCTTCTCGTATTCGTCGAAATTGCGCGCTTATTTAAACGTCGGCATAAATCCATCTTTTATAATATTTGTAGCTCCAAAAGATGTCATTTGAAAGCATGAATTGTATTTCTTTTTATATATATAGATTTCATGTTTTTTCATTTTAGGTTTGAACATATACAAGTTTCTTGACGCAACAAAGGTGATGAAGTTGGAATTTTCAAAGTATTTTTGCAAGTGTAATTGAAAGAGTTTTCTTATCAAGAGCAAGAGCTTTTTAGTTGATACAGTCCTTCATGCAGTGCAAAGTTTTATCAATTTTCTTTTCTGAGGATGGGCGGGATGTTCGCCAAAATCTTCCGTGACGTGACGATTCGTTGAGTTTTGGCTTTTGTGGATAGAAGTGCTTCATATCTGTGGACATTTGGAAAACCCACTTAAGTCTAAAAACCAAATTTTACAGAAGAGCAAAAAAACACATTTAACTGTTAACAAAACTTTTGTTAATACATATTAAAAAGAAATAGGACCATTACATAAAAGGGTAATGATTTCTTATGATTTTCCAGTTAACTATCTTCGACTAACCGCAACAGTTTTATTTTAAACCAAGTTTAAAAGAAATAAGTGCTTCTTCCAAACTGATTTTAGAAAAAAATAACCGCTTATGTCAGGTAAGAGCATTTACAAAAATCAACTGAGCCAAAAAATTTCACAAAATTTTTAACCTATTACGACTTAAGTTCCTTTTTCAAGCATTTTAATGACACAAACCAGACTTAAGTGGATAATCTAAAATTCATTTTTATTTATAAAAGACAAAATATGCAAGTTCTTTATGTAATTTACAATAGAAAACTCATAAGTAAAGATTTAAAATAATTTGCATTTAACAAAAGAATTTTTAAACAATAAAAGAAAATTAACATCAGTAATACAATAAAATAAATAGGCACTTCAATACAGATGCATATATGAACACAAACAAATATATATTTTTGAATTTTATAATTAAATTTTTAGAGATTTTCTTCAATTTCATCCAAATCTGAATCTATTTCAACCACGGATTCTCCTTCAACTTTAAGATTTCGGTAAAAACTGTGCAGCTCTGGGTTGACCAACGGCAACATATCTAGCAAATCGCGTTTTTTGTTTGCAGAAATAGGGAGAGGACCCGTATAAGATTTTGCAAGCTCATAGTTTTGATCTATTTTACGCCGTGCTTTTATGTTTAATTCCTTAAATGGATCGTCCAAGCCAAGAGAATATTTGTAGCGTATCAGTCCAGGCTCCTTTTTCACATACCGCAACCACCTTACAAACTTCCACTCAAACTTTTCACCTAAAAAATTGTAAGAAATAATAATTTTTAAATAAGAAATAAGCAAAATACTAATATTAATAATATTACTTATAAGTAAAATACTAACCTTCGGTGTTATTGTTTCTCCAGGTATATTTGTCTTTCATCAATGCATTGAAATTGTAGAATTCTTCTTGCTTCATCTCCTGAGTAATATACTTTTTGTTTGTAGCAGCAATTAAATTTGACCAGTCATGGGGATGTTGAATAGAAACAGAAGTGTATTTCTTCTTCTTCTTTTCTATCTGTGCGTGAACTGTATCGCATTCTAGATGGGTATGACCAACAACCAGAAACTTGTGATCAATTGTTTCAATTGTGGGATGATCTTCCAACGCCTTTGCAAACATAGCACAAATATACGAGTTACGATTTTGACCAGTGCATGAATCACTGTATAAAATGACATGCTTTACGTCATTAGATAAGCTTGCGAGGCACTTATAAATGCAAGAGCCGATGTCATTAGCTCCGCGCTTCGCAATAGCTTCAAGCCAAATGTAGCAGTTGGCCTTGTTGGTGGCACCAATATGAATAGTTAAGTTGAAGGTCCACAAGGGACGTTTATAAAAAAACATTGAAGCTTTCAAATAAGGCGTTGGCAGACACTGCTGCAGGTCGAAAGAAAACATTTTCACAGACTTATCTTGACGGGAGAGATCTTTGTCCCTTTTCTTACAGTCATATGCGAAATCAGCAGCATCATGGTGGTTTTTTAATTGTAAAGTAATCTCAGCTTTTTCCTCTATATTCTCAGTGTTTTTAATTTTTTCTTTCAATGTTTCGCATTGGGTACATAAATCAAGCAGGGGTTTTTTAAATTTAATGTCTAAAGTTTTAAATATTTCCTGAAATTTTGATTCAGACACCGGATTAGAAATATTTTCTTTATACAATCTATAGAGTGATGCCTGATTATGTCCTCGTTGGAAATAGATCTTGGTAGTATGACGCCGACTGTAATGGCTTTCATATTTTGGTATAGAGTTTATAAAGTTCAAAACTTCGTTATGCTTCTCAACCGTAAGCTTGTTGCTTGGAGCACTGCATCCCCGGCGGTCATTAGGAGGGACTCCGCCGTATTCCGGTTGTGTTTTGTACATACAAATAGTTTTGATTCTCTGTTCTGTTTCGCCATACAATTGAAGGAAACATTTCTTACAAACTTTTGTGTTTTCGGAATTAGTTTCGAAATGGTAAATAAAAACGTACTCTCTTTTGTTCGGGTTATCTAAGGTGGCAGCTTTTTGTGCTGAACGTCAATTAGGCTTGATAGTATTTGCCGACGTGAGTTATAGTCCCTATTCCAATCACTTTTAAAGAGGATAGTTTGTTCTTCGAAGCTAATTTTTTCTTTGCATTTCATTCTACATTCCCCCAAAACTTCTATATTTGTGTAATCACTGCAGTTTTTTCTAGACTTTTTGTATTCCTTGTTTAAATTTCTACCTAGCTTTTTAGTTTGTTTTGGTGATTTATTAGGAGTAGAAAAAAGCTCGGCCTCATTCAAACCAGGTGAGACAAAATTATTGATGTTTGTTCAAAATTGAACATGTTCATTGCTGCCAAAGCACGGACAACAATATTATATTTAAACCTTTTATATATTTCAATGTTACATAAGATAAGAAATAATCTAGCTATTGGAATCATACAGTCCACTACTAATAGATATCTATGTTCAAATATATTGAACATACGTACAAAAAAACACATAAAAATATATGCATTGATATGCAGCATACAAACATATGTATATGAGGCACGTATGCATTAATAAGTGATACGCATGCACTCAAGAAATACATACTAAACATATTTACTTAGGTTTGGGCAATTGATTACAAATGCACATGTGCACTTGAAAACAACCCAAACTAAGCAATAAAAATTATACTTGTATGACAGCACACACACACACACACACATGTATTGTATTGTATAGTTGAAAACAACCCCATGTGGTGTGCTGTAAATATACGAGTATATATATTTAATTAGATAAGTTAGACTTATAAAATAGTATATAAGGTTTACAAATTTAATAATAAAATTAGAATGAATATATTCTCCCTCAATGTAAGACTTTCAATTCCCCCCACCAGCGGTAAGGATTGTTAGAAGCTATATTGAGGTATTAACAATGTTCGCTTCTAATACATTTGCCATAATTTGAATGCTTTCAGTGGTGGCATTCAGCTCAGAATTTTCACTTGAAGGTACAAAATCTGAGTCTAAAAAATCCGTTTCATGAAAGACGTCTTCTTCAGACTCGCTTTGATTTGTAAATTCATCAGAAACCTTGCGTTGTTGCGACTCAGAACGAACACGTGATGTGCTAACTTCAAAGGAAAGTGGGGTTAAATCACAGTCCGTAACTCGCATTTGCTGATCTGCCACTAAACTGTCAGAGGTTATCTCTGTTGAATGGGATTTCAATATCTCTGTGTCTTTTTTTGGCAATTTTCTTGCCATATTTGCAAGAATCTGTCCCCTTTTCATTGTAAAAACAACTTATCTGGCAAACTTTTTGTTATATTTGCATTTAATAAAAAACACCTAAGTTCAATTAAAATACCCGCAGACTTAGCCTTTCTGTTGGGAAAATTTCAGAAAATGCTCTTAGCAGGACATAAGACGTGTTAACACGGCGAGAGTTGATCATAAAATAATTTCTAAAATGAACTGAATTCCTTTTATATTGGTATTATTTCAAGTTCTGCCCGAGGAAAAAGCACTTACACCGAGTTAAGTTCTTTTTCCAAAAGCAAAATAAAAAAAGAAGCGTCACATCAAGTTGACTTAAGATGGTTTTCTAAACGATAGTTAGAGGTTTATTTAGAATGTTTTTTCTCTTTTCTATCTTATCTGACTTAAGTTGTTTTCGCAAATGCACTAGGAAAAAATATCGACTTAAGATGCTTTTTCAAAATTCATATCTCCGTCGCCAATCACGCTATCAGTACGCCGATAAGACAGAAATGACCGTTATGAAAATGTGCTTTTATGATAAAGAAATTGGAAAATTTACTTATTTCGACTTAAGCGAGTTTTCCAAAAGTCCACAGATATATTAAAGAGGAACGTGGAAATAAAGACGGTCGTTCATTTTAGTCGTTTGCATTAGTTGTATGAACTAACTAAAATTGGGAAAATTGTGGGACGTGGCAAATGTTCACTCAGTTCTACAGGTTTCTACAAGTTTCGAAGTCAACTTAGTAGTTTTTATTTATAATAGAATATCTAATCTAGATGATAGCTGATAGGAGTCGTATAGCAAAAACATCGTTTTGATCCCCAATATGAATACTTCACTTCTTAAGAATTTAGTGTTTTTATTTAGATTACTCCTCAACTTAAAAAGTGATGTGAATCTATACATCATTAATCCAGGTCTAACGAGTCTCTATAATCAAAAAAATTGTGAAACTCGACGCAAGCATATCCGATTTGCAGGTTTCTACGAGTTTGGAAACTCAACTTTGCAGTTTTGTACAGAGTTTCGACAGAATATTTGCCGACTTAGAAAATTGAAGACTTACCGGTGAATATCCAATTTTTTTCAACAAACTTTTGAGCACATTACTTGATAGCTTGGGCTTTTGATATTTAACTATTTTTTTTTTAGAAATTAGCATTTTTTCTGCCTCTTAAATCTGGCTTCGTGCCATTAATAGCCGCCTCATCCTGCTTGAGCTCAAGATTTCAGTAATATTGCGCAGATATTATAAAGACAAGATTTTCGTTTTAGAATTCCGCAGTGAGACTTTAAAGCTGATGCATCTAGGCTATATACAATGATAATGACTCGGCAGAAACTTCGGGAGATTAGTCGATAGGTCTTATACGTTCACCTATAGTTCAGTCCTCATTCCAAATGATTACTACCTATTTCTTTTTATGGCGAAAGATTTTTCTATAGAGAAATTCATCTCAAGTGAAGCCAATTGCGACTTGGATTTCTGTGAGAGTGGCTTTTTGAAATAACAGTCAAATTTGATCTAAATCGAATAATTCTAACTATGTTAAATAAAACCTTTCATTCAATGCAAAAGCTGAGGACTTCTTTTTACTAGATTTTGTAACTTAAAAATTTGCCACAGATCAGACCTGCGATAATTAGGTAGGTGTCCCTGCTAAAAGTGTTCGTTATTTCAGACGCACACCTTAGTCGTCATCACAATTTGAGAAAGAAAAGCAGAGAGTTGTCGCAAGAGACTAAGTTTTGTCTACCTAACTTTCTATCAACTTGGTAGTTTCACAACTTTGAATGCATTAAAAAAAAAGCTTTTCACTTAACTTTCTCTTTGTTAAATATTTGCAATTTAAAGCAACACACTTAATGACTCACTGCGCTGTCCAATCGCCGAGGTAACAGATTTTACATCAGAAAATAGCTACGTAGAAACGCTTTTGCTGATGCAGCTATTAGTAGGCGGTCCACACTTTGTGCTTTTGCAGTTTCCTTGCGACTCTAATTTTTGGCATATGCGCGCTCATTATTACGTGAAAAAATGAAGGAAGTGGAGAGGGAGAGTACAAAAACTAATCGCATACAAATAACTTGAGTAAGCTTGGAGTGTAAGAAACAATAGAAAAATCCTTGTTGAGTTTATTAAAATGCAGCACTACCGTTAACTTAATAAATGTAATGTATAAATAAATGCAGCGGCTTAGCGCGGGAGATGTGCAGCCATTGTTGGAAATAAAGCGGGGTAAACAATGAGAGTTTACTTGGCTGCACTCGAGAGTTGAGAAAATCCTCGTAAGTGAAGGAAAAAAGTAGAAACAGAAGACGCTTTCCTAAATGAAAAGTTATAAGTGCTTAGTAAAAAGTTCTTAAATTTTCAGCAAAGTCATGAAGCATCACCTTCTTTGCAACTATTTGAAGTGTTTACCATAAACCAAATAGGTTTTAGTAAAGCCGACTTCTTGGCAAATCCTTTTTTTGAATTTAAATAATAGAGACACTCGGTTGTTTGGCGTGAAACATCTTTAAAATCGCGCCAAAACATACAAGTAACAGGTTTAAAAAGAGGACCGTAACGAAAAGGGTTATATCATTGTACCTTAATAATTAAAACCCTATAAGTCTTAGAAACAAAAATGTGGTGTGAGTATTTCGCTTATGTAGTCAGCTCGCTATTATGGCACTGAGTTCGTGTCGGAGTCGAGCGAGGCGCCGGGGGAGGCATATTGCGTTAACTGTGCAAAACCGGCGCTCTCGCTTGTTTATATTCAGTGCAACTCGTGATTCCGACTATATAACGCGGTGATTCTTTCGTATGTTTATCAAGTTTATATAAATCGATTGATTTATACAAAAATTCGTGATCACCGGAAATTCCATCGAAACTGTGCGAGAATTCATCAAAAATCAGCCGAAGTCACCATTGAAATTCATGGAAATGGAATTGAACATCTCCAAAACATCGATTTATTGCATTTTGAACCGAAACAAACATTTGGGCTTACGAAAGGTGTATGCACGGTTTGTTTCGTATACATTTTCTGAGGATCAAAAATTGTTCAGAATCTAACATTAGAAGGACGATTGATTGCGCGACTTCTTCTTTTTCGGAAAAATGCATTTACCCTTAAAAGGAAAGCGTTATGCAGACGTAGAGGCCATTCAAATGGCTTGCACCGGCATACTGGCGGCCATACTGGCCAACGAGCTAAAACACCCATTCGACATGCTTTTGGACCATGCAAAAAGCTGTATTGAAGGAGAAGGAGACTGTTTTGAATAAAATAAATTGATTTTGCCGAAAAAATCATTTCATCAGTTTTTTTTATCCTGTTTACTTTGGAACGCACCTTGTATTTGGTTTAGTTTCTTCTATCGCTACTAATAGGCTTTTCCTTCTCACAAAATTGACTATTACCTGGATATTGTAACGGACTTCAGGCAGTTAAATTACTTAGTTGTAAGTGCCGTGGTAAAATAATGGTAACCATGGGAGTAAGGACCCGCTGGGCGTTTTTCACATAGTGATGTTGTTTGACAACGCAATTGGACGTAGTTGCGTGTTTAGACTTCTAAGGGGCAACGGACGAAGACTTCACTCAATACATAATTTGAACAAAAAGGCTGTGGAATTCATCAGTTATACATTGAATGTCCGGATCGGGATTTCGAAATAACGGGTTTTTCAATGGGGACGCTACAAAAATAGATCGATAGGGACAGCAAACGACGCCATATATTTTCGCGCTCTTTTAACATTTCTCTTGAGTAAGATTTTCCATTTCATAATGGAAACATATACGATCCAACAACGAGTCGAAATTATTAAATTTTACTACCGAAATTCGGAGTCAAGGGACTCAACTTTAAGAGAGAGCTTTTCAATAAGAGCTCTACAAAAATTGTTTTAATAAAACAGAAACTGAAAAAATTACGGTTTGGTGCGGTTTATGGGCCGGTGGCTGTAATTCTTCCGTGATGATCAAGAACGGCACGTTACTGTGAATGGGAATCGTTACCCCTCAATGATAACCAAATATTTTTGGCCCGAATAGGATGATATGGACTTGATTCCAAAAGGACGGCGCCACAAGCCACACAGCGAATGTCACACTCGATTTATTGCAGAAAAGTCTTTCGACTTCAGCCACTTAAATGGATATATGTCTATAAGACTGAATTTTCCGAAGTTAAAGTCAAAGAACTTATTTCTTACCAGTTAGTGTTGCCATTCCTTTCAAAAAAAGGAACATGCTAAATTAAGTAAAAAATATTAAATTTCACATTTTATCAAGACCTTTTACCGTAATACTTCACTACTCTCCGAAGCTGACCCGTATTAACCACAATTAACACGCATTTTTTTTTTATTAATTTTTTTCACTTAGGTACCGTGTGATCACACAAATATGTACTCGTACTATTGGCAATCACTATTTGTAGTATTTTCACAGCTGGATGCCGGTTAATAGGCTCCATAATGCCCAGCATGCAAGGACTGCGGCGATAAAAACAGTAAGAAAAACAACAACCATTATAGTTGCTAGTATAGTAGTACATTAAAGCAACAATAATAGTAACGACAAGAGCAACAGCAACACTATAAGAAAGCATAGTTCAAATAAACATACGGCACATTATTGGTTGTGAAAACAATGAAATCACTACAACAATATTAACATTAACATGAATACACACCTGCAGTCATATAACTCTGGCCACAATCACAGCCACAGCTATAACACTTTGGCGTAACGGTAGAGCCTGCTGCGCGTCGAACGCCAACCATTAACGCAGTAAAAGACAAGGGCTAGCGGCCGCAGCAGTTTTTGCCAATCAGCACATCACAGCGCTGCTGTTTAAGTGAAACACCGCTTGACGCCCATTATGGGATATCCCAATATTATGTGTTGTTTGTTTACTTTTCGTGTTTTGTAATTGCTGTCGCTGTGCCTGTGTGCATTGTATGTGTACTATTGGGTTGTCAAAAAAGTCTTGCCGTAATTTCGCTAGTTGGCGCTGAAAGCGCGTAGTTCTAGTTTTATTCGTCGCATCGGATCATGCTATACCTTTTGGAAAGCTCATTTCACTCGCTAACACGTGTTTGATTGATTATCGTTTCTTTTAAGTCGTTCGTGAGTTATAGCGTCGCAAACATTGAGCAAAATAAAGAGAAAATACGGCATATTTTACAGTACTACTACGATAAAGGCAAAAATGCATCTCAAGCCGCCAATAAAATTTGTGCAGTTTATGGACCCGATACAGTTTCTATTTCCACCGCACAACGATGGTTTCAACGTCTTCGTTCTGGTGTAGAGGTGGTCGAAGATCGCCTCGCTCTGGAAGGCCTCTCGTCGAAATTGCGATAAAATCGCTGAATTGGTCGAAAGAGACCGGCGTAGTATCAGCCGTAGCATCAGGTATTAGTCATCAAAAATTCATTTCAATTTCAATAAAAAAAAATTCAATAAAAATACCGCAAGACTTTTTTGACAACCAAATATTTCAACTTCCTCCTCATTCAAGCAGTTATCAGCAGCTGGCGCTTGTTTTTGTTGTAATATTTGTTGGTTGAAAATTGGCAACGTTGCAATGCAAGCTGCTCTGGAGGGTCGCCATTTATTTTGATGTCTTGTATCGCCGCTACTCTCTAAGCGGCAACTATAAAATACAGCTGTTGCCCTCTAAATAAACCCAATATCTAATTGTACACTGAGTACTCTGCACTTGATAAATAGCAGCGATGGCTTAAAGTGCGTGAAATTAGCTATTGGCCTAATGAGATTTTTGGGCGCTCAAACATTAAACTCTGAGGGCATACAGATTATGAAACGCGTATTTATTTTCTTGTTTATAAAAGGAATAAACTTGTCAATTAGAATAACCTCTCCCCCTGGGACTCAAAGTTAGGGGCATGCGAATATTCGAAATTTCGAATTATTCGACGCGAATCGAACCGAATTATTCGATTCGAGATTCGACCCGAATATTCGCATTATTCGAATTATTCGAACTATTCGAATTACTCGAACTATTCGAATTACTCGAACTATTCGAATTACTCGAACTATTCGAATAGTTCGAATAATTCGAATAATTTTAATATTTGACTATTTGCATGATTTTTTAATTAGCGCCAGTAGTATCTGAATTTCTGTCATGCATCCGACGTACATTTGTCATTTTCGTTTAAAATTTTCAAAAAATCAATCGACCCATATATTCGCATTATTCGAATAGTTCGAATAATTCGAATAGTTCGAATAATTCGAATAGCTCGAATAATTCGAATTATTCGAACTATTCGATATTTGACTCGAATATCCTTAGATTCGATTCGACTCGAATCGATATTCGCATACCCCTACTCAAAGTATTCAATTGAGGAATTTCGGCTTAGATGGAAATTTCAGTTAAAATTTATAAAAATAAATCTTTAGGTCTTTAAATCATTTTTCAAGTTTATATTCACTCAGAAGATAATAGAAGCTTACTAATTAAACGACAGATGGCCTAACTTGAAACCACACTTCGTTCAGCTGACAGATTACTGAGGCTAAAATTTAGTAAAATATAGCGCTTTCTTAAAACAGTCGCTTATATTTTCCTTGTTTTTACTGTTATTGTAGTTTTTAAAGTCGCAGAAAACATCTCTCAAGCCATTTTGAGATATTGGAACAAGTTGGCCCTCCGAACCCAAATAAGATCTTAAGAAAGACCCTATTTTTCTGTATACAGAGAAACCTCTTCTCTTATTGCTGGCTTGATATTGCAGGACTTATTATACTTTAGGATTTAATAAATCAGCAGACGCAGACATCTTCTTCATATCAAAATTTCCATTTGGATACAGCGACACCGAAAATGTCGACAACCGAGCGTCACAAAATATTACCGAGTCGAAATTAAAAAGCCTAAGCAAACGTTTTTGGAAAAATGGATAGCAAACTGTGCGTTGTTTGTTTTCTGCCTTCTAAAAATATTAAAATTTGTTTTTGTTAATATACTTGCACATAATTTAATTAGCAATATAAAACTGCTTACCTCTCATGCTGTAAACGCAAAGGAGACGGCAGACTTCAAGCGATATCTGTCAAAAAATAGAATAAATCGGCCATTTTTGAGCAGTGTAAATTTAAACATTGGAAAATTCAGCTAAATGCACGAAATTCTTGTGCATTACAAATTCGCATTAACATGGGTCAAATGCGCAAGTAAATGTGCAAATTAGCGCTGTCGTCTGTCAGGGCTATAAGTCTTCGTGTTATCATTGCTAATTATTAAACTTTAAAAGCTATAGCGAGAATAATTCTTTGTGGAAAGCAGAATAAAAAGTACAAGGTTGCACCTTGGCTGCATTTAACAAGCCACCTGTGAGATTTTCATAACAAAAACATAAAAAATAAAAAGTAAGTAAGTACCTCTTAATTAAGTCAAAGTGCTACAATTTCGTGTTGCTGTCTCTTGTATTTGTTGTTGTTGCTTTTTCAAATTCAGCCTCAGTAACGGTAAATTTGCAAGTATTAATGTATAATGCAGCGCGTAACCCCAGCAAACATACCTATTCATATGAGAACGTTTTCCAATTTATCAGCTACAGCTACAGCATGGCTGCATGCAAAGTGTGGATTTGTGTTGCTTGTGGCAGGGCCGACATTACCTTGCAATCATGAATGGTTGCCCGCGGCTACGCAGCTGTCTCTGGCACTAACACGCACATATGGGTGCCTATTTCAAATTGGCATACTGAAAATCGATTTTTAACCTTTATGTCAACAGCAGAACTTTTTTACGCACGTCAACAGCAACACACCCGGGTATGTACATACGTTTTAATAATTCAATAATAATATTTCTAATAATTCAATAAATAATGATTCAGTAGTTGGTGACGAGGCTTTAGATGAATGTGTAGGTGATATTGGTGGTGATGACTCAGACTTAGAAGAGCCCACGTTACCAGAATATGATCCAGAGGACGACAGTGATGCTGATGAAGAACTTGAAGATGCACCAATTGAAGCTGGGGAATATTTTACTGCCAGAGATGGTAATGTTTGGTCTTCGATACAACCACAACCTGTAAGATTCCGTACGCACAACATTCTAAGAAGTGCACAATCTGGACCAGTACGGGCAACGCAAGGTTTGACCATTTCAGAAACGTTCAAATTGATAATGTCAGACGAAATATGTGACATAATTTTTCGTGAATCAAATCGAAAGGCAAGGCAATTCTTTGATGATGACAATGCAAAACATCCAACAAGAGAACCGAGATCATGGATTCCCATAACAGAAAGTGAATTTGATGCATATTTGGGCGTACTTTTGCTAAGTGGCGTTACACATTCTGGTTACGTACATACGAAAGATTTGTGGAATACTAAATCACATCCATTATATCGTGCTGCAATGAGTGTACGACGATTTTGGGAAATTAGCCGCTTCATTCGTTTTGATAATGGAAACACACGCCAGCAACGCAAACAAACTGACAAAGCAGCAGCAAGGACGTTTTTTTGATGCTAAACAGCTGTCTTCGTAGATATTACGTGGCAGAAGCCAACGTCACTGTAGTTGAACAATTGTATGCTTATCGTGGTGGTACTGGCTTCACGCAATACATACCATCAAAACCTGCCAAATATGGGATAAAAGTGTGGTGGGTGTGCGACTCCATTTCGTCCTATCCATTGCAGGTACTATAAATATTGTTGAAATTATAAATAACTAAATTGAATTTAATTTTTCAATGCAGGAATAGCACCGTCTGGTGAACGTGAAAGAAACGTTGATGAAAGAATAGTCAAAGATTTATGTATCAGCCTTTTTGATGGAAGTGGAAGAAATATTGTATGTGACAACTTTTTCACTAGCTACACTTGGCAAAATCTTTGATGATAGACAATAATTTATCCATCGCCATCGAAGCCATGATAGGTAGGCCCATCCGAGTTGTGGATGATGGAGCACATGAAGCGGAGGAGCGTGATAGTACGGGACGCCTAAAAGTAAAGGGGAATTGCTACATCTGCTCCAAACGACGCCCTACTCGTAAAGCATGCACATTATGCAACAAACCAGTGTGCGCAGAGCATTCCAAAGACTTGCCGCAATGCGATAGATGTAATTGAATTTCAATAATTTTAAATTTTTTCGTAGTTTTTTTAATATTTTTTTATAAGTATTTTATAATTTATAATAATTTTTATGCCACAAGTATTTTTTTCACTCAAAATAAACTATATTTTTCAAATATTATCATATTTGCATGCGTTTTACTATACATATGGTATGGTATACCCAGGTATGTATGCTGTTGACGTAAGGGTGCAACTTTGTAAATGGGCTTTATCTACCAAACGGATGATCCAATCCTAACCAAAATTAAGACTATTGCGTAAAACAGTTTTCGCTAGGATATCTCGAAATTTCAAGTCGATCCGATTATCCAGTTCAGAGCTACAGCGTTTTGAAAACGCAAAACATACCCAGGTATGTTGCCGTTGACATAAGGGTTAAAAATCGATTATTTTACGAGAAAACTCGATTCTCGAGTAGAATCGGGATCGAGTTTACCATCCCTACTGGCAGCCATCGGGGCACATATAAAACCTCCGCACAATAACCACCACAAAAAAAAATGATTTTTTTTCCATGTAATTTATATGGAAAACAGAAAATTTGAAATAGGCACCTCTTAATATTAATATTAAGAGCTCATCTTTTGAGTGACTTTTTTTTACACATTTTCGAAAGTTTTGAGCCTGTTTTTCAGTTGAAAAAAAAAGGTTGCCTCAGAATGGCACACTCTAATGTATATACATATGGCATACTATGATTTTTGGCGACGCGTAAACACACGTATGTACGGAAAACATTTGAGACAAGCATGCGCTGATATGTATGTTGTAACAGCTGTTGACGCATAAACTTGTTGTTGTTAGTTTTGCGTATACCCTTTTCTTGTTGTTGCAGCGCGTAACCAAATTACTGTATTTTTAACTTTGTTTGTGCGTTGTTGTTTCTTTTCTCGCTATACTTCCGCGGCTGCCACCAGCAATTCCATCATCAATTCACATTACGTATACGCCATGTGGCACCGGACCCAGCACCGTCGCGCTTAAACTCGTACCTGCGCATTTCCACGTATGTTTGTGCACATATCTGGAGAGCCGCCGATTTGGGATTCACGATTCGTAATTTTTGCCACCGTTGTTGTAACTGGCAGTGCTATTATTTTTGTCGCTTTTATTAATGTCCTCAACCTTCATTTGCTTGCCGTGCCACGCATTTCTCTTTGGGCCGCTATGTCTGTAAAAGTCGCACACCTTCCAATTTGCAGATCGAACCAGCGTGCTGCTGGCGAATGTGATATCTATTATCGATCCGCGTCCATTCTTTTCAAAAGTAATTCTACCGCCGGTATTGAGCAGCACTGAGTCTAATATAGAAAACGCTTTGAGTAGAACATTACCCCGTCTGTTTGTGTAGCTACTACCCAATTCAATTGCTCATGCGTTGAAATCGCCTGCTATCACGTTTGGCGTGGTAGTGAGGGCGTCTCGGAATATTTCATCGAGAATTATTTCGTAGTCTCCTTGCAACACACTCGGGAAAATATAGCAGCTGTAGAAATAAATGCCAACTATTTTCGCCACATCTATCTTTTCTTCGAATATTGTTTGTTTCAGCAGCTCTCGAGCCGCTTCACAATAGTTTAGGTTGCTTTGGACAACTCTCATTTTGTCTTTTTACACGCCGCTTGATATCTAGGACACTTCCAACTTCCTATCCGGTGTCCGGTCTCCTTTTTCCCCGCTGCTTTTGCATGCTGCACACGATGGGCTTTTATCACATTCCTTTGCGAAATGTCCAGTGCAAAAACTGCAGAAAACTATCAGTGCTTTGTTGCCGCTTAAACGAAAATTTGCTTTAACCCATTTACAACCAAGGAGTCAAAAAATAAGTTTATTTAAAATTTTCAGTTTTTTATTGATTTATACCATCGCAGAGATGAACAAAAAAAATTTTTTTTTTTTATTGCATATACGAAAATTTTGCTGTACCCACACGAGTACAATGGTCAAAAGTGTATAAAATATTTATGAATGGGCTATTTTAAAACAGTCGCGTTCCACGCACAAAGCAGTACCACATAGCTTGCAAATCTACCTGATTCGTTTATGGCAGACTCTGCATCTAAGAGGCTTAGGGATTCTCTTTGGAAAATGTGCTCCTCCAGCTGTAGAAGCACTTGGAGCTAACGCGCGCTTAGAATATCTTTTCAATGTCTAGTGTCATAGGTAGTATCGCGTAATGTCCCTTGAAACTCAAGCAAATCTTTGGTACTATTATTCACGTCTTTGTACAGCTTCCAAGCGTTTACCATTGTGGAGCACATCATCGAAGTAAAGAGCGGCCACCACCATTTTTTGCCTCGAATCCCAATTTTGTATACATTTACGGCCTGATCATGTAGATCAACACCGTCCATACCGTGGTTGTAATTTGAAAGTAAATTTGGCTGAGGTATACTTATCTTTTTTTGTTCCAGTTTTGACCAACGCTTTACGTATTTCAACGGTTCAACCCAATCAAAATTAGTTCCCATAGTTACGACATTATTGACATCGACATCAGGAGGAATCATAACGATATCGACATCATCTGCCTCATCATCATCAGCGATGTCAGCTAAAGCCTGTGAAAGTTGTTTATATCTCTTTCCATAAAAACACGAAGTGGAAATAGCCATCCTAACCAAAAGATACAATTTTTTATTTCACCTACACATTTTGCCATTGTACCTTAGCGGGTACACAACTTTTGAAAGGCACATACCTCAAATAAGAATACGTTTTTCAAATGGGTTTTTCTTGTAAAATTGATCTCTTTAGTCTTATCTCACACAACACACAATTTTAAAACTAACAACCGAGAGATAATAGCTCATCAACAGCAAAATAATGACTAAAGACACAAAATCACACAATATGAAAAAACCGCACAGAAGTTGACGCCACAAAAAGTGCCGTTATGAATTCGCGTGAAGCGAATGTATTTTTTTTGTTGTTTCTAGGAATAAAACTACGCATATGATCAAAAATTTGTGTGCAAATACTTAGCATTGAGTTACGCCACATGCCTAAACTTGACTGAATTTCTGTACACAAGCGAGTACAATGGTTGTAAATGGGTTAATATTCAAGCTTTAATATGCTGTTAAAATACCGCTGTAGCAATGTGGCACTGTTGCAGCGGTTAAAGTGGTGGCAGGCAACAACTTGGCAACATTTTCTGACACCCAATTATCTGAATTTAATGTTTAAATGCGCGTTCGCAGTGTGGCCGACTTAGCTGTAGATGTTGCATAGTAGTTGCTGCTAAAAGTTATGCTCTATGTGTATGTGTGGGTACAAAGGCACACATATAACTATATAAAAATTTATTATATTTTAATTAATGCTCATTGAATCGAACTATTTCACTATTAGATTTTTAGACTTTTAAATAAAAATTTTAAAATAATTGCACTAAATATATGATATAAAAGGAACAAGTGATTGTAATAAGGAAAATGGAAATAAAGGAAAAGACAACCATGCACCGCACTAACGAAAGAGTCAATAGTTATTGAATAACCACACAGCTAGTTCTAACGAATAGAGTTCAAGTGTAGGTAGCAGGTAGGTAGTAGGAAAAGTGGCTGTCTAACGAGACCTACGTCTTTAAGAAGCCGTTTCTGAAACACATTGCAGGTTTATGGTGAAATGGGGTGTGATAACTAACTAACTTTGACGAAACCCTAAAATACATAAGAGATCTCAAAGCCGCCTGGCTTTCTGTATATATAAATATATTCTTTGTTTTGAGCACACTTATTGTCTTCATTTAATTGCTGTGATATCCGCTTGGAGGACACTGCAGTGGGCTTATAGGCGAAAGGCGATTTTGGTATCTAGCTCTCCAGGAAATACGCCACCTCAAACTCTGTTTAGTTTAGGTATAAATATCACTTATCTGAACAACTGAATGAAAAAGTCATGGTTACTCTATCTTATTACATAACCTCTATTCCAAGTATTTTTGTATTATTATATTCTTTTAAATCAAGAGTGGCAAAAAAGTTTAACACTGGAACCACACTACAAAATTTCAATAAAAATTTCAATAAAATAGTTCTCGAAATGACAAAAAAAAATTTATCCCAAAAATGTACTTACCCCTGATGAATTAACAGCAAAGTAATTAACGGGTGATTTTTTTGAGGTTAGGATTTTCATGCATTAGTATTTGACAGATCACGTGGGATTTCAGACATGGTGTCAAAGAGAAAGATGCTCAGTATGCTTTGACATTTCATCATGAATAGACTTACTAACGAGCAACGCTTGCAAATCATTGAATTTTATTACCAAAATCAGTGTTCGGTTCGAAATGTGTTTCGCGCTTTAATTTTGTTCAGCGATGAGGCTCATTTCTGGTTGAATGGCTACGTAAATAAGCAAAATTGCCGCATTTGGGGTGAAGAGCAACCAGAAGCCGTTCAAGAACTGCCCATGCATCCCGAAAAATGCACTGTTTGGTGTGGTTTGTACGCTGGTGGAATCATTGGACCGTATTTTTTCAAAGATGCTGTTGGACGCAACGTTACGGTGAATGGCGATCGCTATCGTTCGATGCTAACAAACTTTTTGTTGCCAAAAATGGAAGAACTGAACTTGGTTGACATGTGGTTTCAACAAGATGGCGCTACATGCCACACAGCTCGCGATTCTATGGCCATTTTGAGGGAAAACTTCGGACAACAATTCATCTCAAGAAATGGACCCGTAAGTTGGCCACCAAGATCATGCGATTTAACGCCTTTAGACTATTTTTTGTGGGGCTACGTCAAGTCTAAAGTCTACAGAAATAAGCCAGCAACTATTCCAGCTTTGGAAGACAACATTTCCGAAGAAATTCGGGCTATTCCGGCCGAAATGCTCGAAAAAGTTGCCCAAAATTGGACTTTCCGAATGGACCACCTAAGACGCAGCCGCGGTCAACATTTAAATGAAATTATCTTCAAAAAGTAAAAATTTCAATAAAATAGTTTCAAAATGACAAAAAAAAAGTTATCAAGCTCTAAAAATCACCCTATATAAACAACGTTAGTTTCAAGAGAGCCACCATGAACCAGAGGGCTTGGTTTCGTTGGGAACCAAAAAGAGCCAAGTCGGCTACAATGGTTCCCTTAAGTTAAGTTACCCTAAGAGGCTTTGAGATACACAAGAGCACAAGACAAGGGCCTATCCAACGGTATGTAAACAAAGATTTGCATCTCAGAAGCAGTTTTGGAGTTTGGTTAAGATTTGGTGCGAAAAAATAAAAAAAATATTATAAAACTTTATATTACTTAGAACAAAATTTTAAATATATCCGATGTTCAAATGAAGACCTTTGCCACAAAGCTTTACAAATCATAAAAGTTGAACATAGATAGCTAAGCCCAATCAAACTCTCTGCCGTATTTTGGATCACGCATTGTTTTGATCTATGTTCTTCTAGCAATAGAAAGCACCGTGGATTTGAGCCTTCGCAGGCAGATGCCCACGTAAAACACATTGGATTCTCTCAACAGTGACAAGAGAGTCTAGTGGGGGGAGCGTGGACTATTTCTTTGATGACAGGAGAAATATCGTCTTACCCTCGTTCACTGTTAGACGCATTTGCTTTGTTTCGCTATTAGTTTTGCGGTATAGCAAATTCGGACAAAGCGGCATAGAGGCAACTTCTTTTCGTGCTGCCTAAAGCAGCTTTGAAATCGATGAAGAGGTAGTGTGTGTCATTTTTTTCTCACCTAGGTGTTCGGGACAAGCGTCTATAGTAGACCATGAGGGATATTTTGCTAACTCAAGCTAATCAGCCTATTTACCTAATTTAAGCTAAGTCTTCTTTTCCCGACTACATTCAGTAAAGCCTTAGGTTCTTCAGTGACTTTCTGAATCGATATCAATATCTTATTATTAGAACTTTGCTTTTGCAACTTTCGGACCTCGACAATACTGATAAGAAGGTACTAAATCAATGTCCATCATTACCGTCCTAAAAACTTTCGAATGAAGGCTTCCCAGGATATATTTCAGGTCAATGGAGCCACAATATCTTTGCTCAGAGCAACAAATCAGCAACTAAGCGAGATGTTCACCATCAACCTCTTAGCTCTTACCCAGCCTTCGCCATTCAGCAGTCTCTTTTTTTATATGCTTTAATTGGGGTACAATTTACAGTCACACGCTTCGTTGCGTGTCAACGGAGTGCTGGTATCTGTGCAGCAGCTCAGTGCTCGTCTATGGCAGCAGGAGAAGCTACACTTGCAACATTGTCGGCGACACCAGCATTAACCAGCCAGCATATGTGCCACCACTTGTGACATGCAACGCAATGTGCTGACAATGGTCGGACGCAGGCGACCGCCGGAGCAATCGAATTGTGGCGCACTTTTTCAATCTAATGAGGTGCTTATTTTAAATTTACACTCGCTTGCGCGGTAGGTGTGGAGGGAGGTCAGACGGCTGTCACAAACGGCAAATGTTGCAAAACAAACGCAGGCGTCTGTGTCGCAGGTATGCAGCGCACGTTGGCTGAGCTCTGGAGGAAACTCCATTGACAGACGGTGCTTGTGGCCTGGAAAGCCGGATGCTGCACAAGCACCTTCCATAAACATACACTCTCTCTCAGTCAAAGGCTTGCCGGTGTCTATTTGTATGGATGGCTGTGTGTGTTTGCAGTTGAGTTTATGCGCACCTTTTCTGTTTGTCGACAGATGCATGTCAAAGTCGATCTGCTGTGCACAAGAGAAAAGAGGGAAAAAAAATAAATGTTTGCGGTAAAATAGTTAGCGAAACGGATAATGACAAGGTATTGCAATTCACAATAGTTGCAGTCACAGCAAAGAGCACATCGTGTTGAGGGGCAACAAACACCGCAACAAATGGTGGGGCGGCAAAAGAGGTTTCAAAACATAGATGGGTTAAACAACTTTTGCGGTATGAATTATATTTTGATTTAAGTTGGGAATTAAACAGACTAGTTTGCAAGGAAATTTAAGCATTAATTTTATTGACTTCTCTCAGCTTGCTGCGTGACTATTTAAAGTACTTCATGTATTTCAAATATCCGTAGCCTATAATCGGTTTGTTGCGGAGCGATGAATTCCTGGCATATTTTTGAAAATGTCGTCATTTTAGAATTATGCTGCTGTAGTTAATTTTTTAACCAGTTTGTTACAACAGAAGATCCCGAGTTATATTCCCATGTATTTTATTTAAACTACATAGACTGTTAAAGCCCTTAAGACTTCTTGACTACTCTTTGGATGATAATATTCTATCAAAAGGTCTCCCTAAGAAAATGGAGATCCACATTCTTAGCCTTATGCTACTTTGGTAAATTTATCTCATTCTGTTATTTCAGAGTTTCAATATATAAGGAGCGTACTGGATTTCTCGCGAATGCTGAAGAGTATTAAGGAGTGATCCGACGTATGTAGATAGTTGCTCGGACAGCCCCTAATTACCTACGGCCAGGCAATCTATTTCAGTTGATAACGTAAGATCGAAGATTCTCTGCCAGCCCGAATATCGCACTTCTTTGTCTGTAGGTTTTGAGAGAGGTTCCGATTGTTTCCGTTTTAGGAAAATTTCACACACCTCCACTATTTACTTCTGGCACTTTATTTCCTCTTCGTCAACTGACGTTGCGGCAGTATACTTTACTTGGTAAGCATGGTTGCTTTTTAGTGAAATCACATATCTCTGGACTCTACCGGCTCTCTTGCTACAGAGTATTAAAGTTTTGTTCACTTAACAGCTGTACGTAGCACATAAAACTAATCGATATAGCGTTATATATATATAAATGATCAGAATGACGAGAAAACTTGAAATCTAGTTGATTGTCTGTTTGCCCGTCCATCCATCCGTGCTAGCTGTAACTTGAAAAATTTAGATATATTGATGAAACTTCGTATGAAGGTTCCTTAGTACAAAAAAAAATCGAGTTCGTAGATGGGCGTAATCGGACCACTGCTACGCCCACAATTCGCCATTAATCGAAAACATATATGCCGTAACTAGAGAGTAAATTAAGATAAAAAACTGTACTTTGGCACAGAAGATCACAGTAGCTAGAGACAGCTAAGGATACAAGGATTTTTAAAAAAAGTGTAACTCTGTGTATCCAAAATGGGTGGGATCGGGTCAATACTTCTCTGAGCCGCCTAATACCTAATATAAAGATTTTCGAACTACGTGGTGACTTTATTCTGAATATATCGGCCAATATTTGAGTTATCTTAATGAAAATTTCATAACAGTTATCATTGTGTCTAAAATGGATACAATTGGGCGATAACTATTATCAGGATTTTCAAACATCCGGCTGATTTTGTAGAATGACTATGTTACCCCTATAACATTAAACTATTTGTTTTTCTTTTTGTTTTCAATTTTTTTAGCCAAGCCGGCGCGTTTTCATTTAAAACGAAGTTAGTGTTGGGTCACCCTACATTGAAGATTTGGATCCATCATACACCGGTCGCGCAGATTTAGAGGATAGCTATGGCACAGCAAAACTTTGCATTCAAGCACAACTTAGGAACGAAGGAAAGATTACAATTAATTACCCCGAGACAACAGCTCCAACTCCTGTTTCCACGCAATCATTCTTGCCAAGATTGTCGCTGCCAACTTCTAGCGGGAATTACGCAGAATACAACAACTTTATTGCATCTTTTATTCAACTTGTCGCTCGGGAACCGAGGCTATCAAATATATAACGATTCAGTTACTTGTTGTCGTGGCTTAAAGGTTCAGCCCTGGAAACCGTTAGAACCTTCCAGGCAGTTGCATATTTAGTATTTTGCCGCCCTAGGCCCTGTCTGATTAGCCGCCCTTTTTAAAGAATGAAGTTTTATTTCTTTGAGTCCGTTCATATTATTAAGATATAATATTTATTTCATACAATACAAATAAATATTAACAACATAAATAACAGTCAGTTTTCTTAAACTGTAATGTATAACTTAATGTCTATATATCTTCTTTCTGGCTTTCGTCTGAGCAAAATCATCAATTATGTCGTTGTAATTAATTTCTTGAACTAGTTGGGCTTCAATTGACAGTAGTGCTAAAGCACTGAGTCTCTCTTGGCCCATACTTGCGCGTAAATACGTTTTGACTTTTTTCAAGGTGGAAAAAGGTCTTTCTCCTGAACAGTTCGTAGCCGGAATACTCAAAAAAATACGTAGAGCAATGTTTACATTTGGATAAACATCCTGTAATATTTTGAGAATGCAAAAAATTGTATATTCCTTGCGCGGAACGAATATCTTTTGTGTTCATTAGAGAATCTTTGAGTGCAAATGAATACATTCATTCGCGAAGGTATCTTCCAAATCTTCAGAATACTTAGTAACTAATTTATCTGCGCGAATTTTTATTTCTTTGGTATCTATTTTATATAAATTGTCAACAAAATTAAATTTTTCGCAAAGATTATGATAAGCACTTTTGCGTCCTGTCAATTGTACACTTAAAGTATCTAAAAGTAGATAGTAAACGTTGGTTCGAAAATTTTCTTCTCCAGATAAAGCTGTTCTTTCATTTTCCCGTGACTCGTTAGCCTGAAGTTTTCGGGTTTTTTTACGACGGGTGTCTAGCGGTAATAATTTTGAACTCCAGATAGTGCTTTGGCTTTTTTTCATAATCAGAAAATTGTTTATCTCTCATATCTTGGAGAAATAATGCCAAAGAACTATATTCTTATCACAGATGATAAATCAATCAGCTTGAGAATCCTGAAGCTTCTTACTCGCAGCATTAAAGCAATCCAAAATTGCATTCCAAGCAATGACTAGAATTGCTGTTTCTAGATGTTGTAATTTTTGCTGCAGTCCCTTAGCTTCAGCTCGCGTAGCAGGTTTTTCATCTTTGTTTTCACCAATAAGGTTTAGTGCAACAGTTATTGCAGGCCACTCTTTTTCTAATATGTAGCATGCATCATGTCGAGCCGACCAACGAGTTTGAGAAGGGCTTTAAAGCCTTAAACTTGTATGCTGTCTCAAAATTTCCCAACGGCTTATGAAAGAAAATATAAATGTTTTGGATTGGCCAGCGCAAAGCCCTGACCTTAATCCCATAGAAAACCTATGGAACGATGTTAAAATAAAAATTGCGGCAAAAAATTTCTCAAATTTTGAACATTTATGGGAAGGTATTAAGGAAGCTTGGTACTCTCTAAATGGATAAATTAATAAGCAAATAATGATATTTTTAGTCCTTTTAGCCTTTTAAAGAACTTTGTCAATTGTATAAGCTCTTATAGCTTCGTATGACTATGTATGCTATTTGCGTGACCACGGCTGTATATATCGACATAAATATAAATTTTGAATTTTAATAACATTTTACAATAATTACGAATTACTGCTTTAAGCTATAAAAGTTCGTTAATATTCGTCAATATAATTCACAATATTGCGAAAATGAAACATCAATGTTATTAAATTTTAATTTTCTTCAAATTGTTTCTATTTTTCAAAAAATTGGCTATAAAATGAATATATTCACATATTTGATTCTATAGAAATCATTTTTAAGAATAAAAATATTTTTATATACAAACAATAAAATGAATTTTAAATGAATACTTACATCAATTCCTATAGTATATGACACACCGGAATCATTTGTAATAAAATAAGAAAACATTGTGCAATTTTAAAAGCGGCTCACTGTAAGATTAACTTTACTAAAGATACAAGCCAACGGAGCTTTGAAAATTCGTCAGAAAGAGCTTATCGATATTCAATTATTTCTGTTATAAAACATTTTTTATCAGTATTGCACTCACGAATAAAAAAGTTAATCAGAAAATGAATTACATTCCATTTAATAGAAATTTATTTGTAAATTTATATAAAAAAAAAGGTTCGTGGAGTCCCTACGCGCGGAAGAAGTTATACTTCTTAGCGGTGTTCAGAAATGCATAACATTTTCTATGAAAGAAAACTTAAATTCACATTTTATAATTTTATTATGCACATTTTATAAAGCAAAGTCTAAATGAAGGAATTTTAATTCGGAAAGAAGTTCTGTCTCTTCGTTGCGGAAGGGAATATGCAGCGTAACCATATATCTTTTGTAATCCATCAACACGCGTTGAGAGCCCAGCAGTTATCGGTGAATTGACGATCGTTGATTCATCAGTAGTTATAGATGCTCCCGCAGAGATTGATGAAACAGCAGACGTTGAATCTTTTTACGCGCTCTCTGATATTCCTCAGCTGTTTTCCTCTTCCTCGGTTGGCTGCCAGCTATCATTTCCAATTTCTCCTTTTCCCGCTCTGCTTTCTTTCGTGCTCGGTATTCACAATAATATTGTACTGTTTTCCCTCCTTTTAAAACACGGGCTACAATCTCAACAGAATTTATTTTTAATTTTTTGCTTACTAATAGAAATTAAATTTATCACAGCAATATTATGTATATGTATATACATATTACGTATGTATATGTATATTGCTGTGATAAATTTATTTTCTATTAGTAAGAAAAAAAAATATTTATTAGTATAGTATACGTTGTTAAAAAGCAAAAATTTAAAAATAAATTTTGTTGAGATCCGAACCAGTGTTCACATCGTGACAGTCTAGGCGCTTACCACCAACACCACCATTGACACTTAGGTTGCGCTGACTTAAGTATGATTTGGTTATGCATGCAAGAAACATACGATGGTTCTAATAATTTTGTTTAAGTATAGAATATACATATACATTTGTAGAACATTTGCTGTGGCAATAAATTTATCACAGCAATATACATATATGTACATAATATGTATATACATATACATAATATTGCTGTGATAAATTTAATTTCTATTAGTAAGAAAAATATTTATTAGTATAGTATACGATGTTAAAAAGCAAAAAATTCAAAAAAAAAAATTAAAAATAAATTCTGTTAAGATTCGAACCAGTGATCACATCGTGACATTCTAGGCGCTTACCACCAACACCACCATTGACCCTTAGGTTGCGTTGACTTAAGTATGATTTGGTTATGCAGACAAGGTTGCGTTACATTCATATGGATGGAGCGAGGTTGCGCAACCTTGCGTTACATTTATATGGAAGGTTGCGCAACCAGAATCTATCGCAACCTTTTCCGGCGTCGTATAAGAAGTATAACTTCAAAAAATTAGAATAAATCCTTAAAATGTATTGTCGTAAACATTCAGATATAAAATTTTGACATTCTGAAAAATTTGCCGCCCCCTCAAATTGTGCCGCCCTAGGCCCGGGCCTCGCGGACCTAGGCGGTTATCCATCACTGCTTCCAGGTAACCAGCGAAAACTACCCAAAAGCTTTAGATAGACTCAGGGAACGTTTTGATAATCCCACTCTGATATTTTGGAAGGAATTGCCTCATAATTTACGCTGCAAACAACCGATAAATCAAACTATCAACAATTGCGTAGTTTGATTGATAAGGCATCAGCTTTACTCAGTTCGTTAAAATCATTGGGGACGATCTCCAATATCGCACAAGCAAAGCTGATTTACATTGTCATTGGAAAATGTTATCAGCAAACTCGCAACAAATGGAATGAATTGCTGACTACAAATCGCTTCCAACTTGGATACAATGCACCCCAGTTTTAGAACATCACTGTCAGTTTTTGCATTCATCCGACTTCTCGTCACACCATAAGTTCGAGTCCACCAAACCAATTCGGATTACCACCAAAAATTCATCATTCGCCATCACTAAGCCTTAGTTCTAGCGATAAACACAAAATTATTGGGAGAGGGTACGACCTCTGTATCAATTGTCTGAGCTATGGTCACCGAGTAGCTCTGTGGACGTCGAAGCATTGCTGCCGCTCCTGTAACAGAACGCATAAGACGCTCTCGCATCATGACAACGCGACTCTGTCTACACTTGCAAATCCAACGTCTCTTCCTGTTTCGCAATCGTTTCAAGTGTAATTATCATATTCAACCAAACCTACTGTGCCCAAAAAATAAGGTGACATTTGAATTTAAACTGGGCGCGTCGAAGGATTTGGAGAATTATTTTTTTTTTTTTAGGTTGGCAGTACTGTCAGTCACATTTATGTCAAATTTCATGTCAAAATATTCATTAGTGTTTGAGACACGTGTCGTTTTGTGCGCTGCTAAAAGTGAGTTTTTCGTTTTTTGCGATGTCGAAATTTGTTGAGCAAAGAATTTGCATTAAATTTGGTTTACGGAATCAATTTTCTGCTGCGGATACGTTAAGGGGGGTGCAAAAAGCCTTTGGTGATAAGGTTATGTCTAAAAAAAATGTTTACAGCGGTATAGTGAGTTCCAAGCCGGCCGTGAACGTGTCGAAGACGAAGAGCGTCCAGGGCGGCCATCAACCTCAACCGACGAAGCTCAAGTTCAACAAATCAAAGATTTGGTGTTCAAAAACCATCGATTAACAATTAGAGACCTTGTTGTTGAAGTTGGCATATCGAAAGGCTCAGCCGATACCATTTTAAAGGATGTTTTGGGCCTCAAGGGCATCAAATCTCGACTGGTACCGAAAACGTTGAATTTTTTGGAAAAAAGGCGTCGCGTTGAAGTGTGTGAAACGATGCTTTCCGACTACCAAGGTGACATGAATTGCATTATAACTGGCGATGAAACCTGGATCTATGCTTACGACCCCGAAACAACCGATCAATCGAGCGAATATCGTGCCAAAAGAGAGACGAGACCAAAAAAATCGCGCCAAAGTCGCTCAAAAATCAAGGACATGTTGAATGTTTTCTTCGATTATCGTGGTGTTGTGCATTATGAATTTCTTCCAACCGGTCAAACAGTCAACAGGGAATATTATTTGAACGTTATGCGTCGTTTGCGTAACGTAAAGAAAGTCAATTCTTGGTTTTTACACCACGATAATGCACCATCCCATACTGCCCTCGTAAATTAAATTTGGAAGAATAAATAAAGAATTTTCAAAATAAATACGATTTATTTTTTGGGCACAGTAGTACAACCAACTAGCAGCCACGCATTCGCAGATGGAGACATCGGATCACGGACAGGTCATTTTAGCAACAGCTTTAGTTCTGGTTAAAGATTCCTACCTACAAGCTTGGAAGAGCTTTTCTCGACTCATGTTCTCAAGTGAATTTCATGACAGATGAGTACGCACAAAGGTTTCACCTTCGTCGAGAAAAGTATCACATTGGCATTCGCAGCATAGGTGATTCAGTTATCAATCTTAAAGCTCAAACAACCACAACAATTAAGTCACGTACATCAGCATTTCAATTTTCGCTCCAGTTTGGTATCACACCCCATATTGCATACCAACCTGACGCTGAAATTGACACAATAAACTGGAACTTGCCAGCCGACACAACTTTGGCTGTTCAAATCTCGACGCATCGATCTGTTGCTTAGAACAGAGACATTTTTTGACATTTCGCTGTTCGTCAAATAAAGCTTGAAATCGACTTTTGTGGACCAATAAACACATATCTTCGAATTCGAAGAAAACCGCCCAACAAGTCACATTTAGCTGTATTCGAGTGCCTCGAAACTAAAGCTGTGCACATAGAGGTGTTATCCGACCTATCAATAAACTCATTTCTATATGCATAGATATGAATGAGTGGTCGCCGTAAAATGCCATGAGATATCTTTTGCGACAATGCTAACAATTTTGTGGGTGCGTCAAATCAGTTAAAGGACCTCAAACAGTTCTTATTCAAGACTGAAACGTTAAATGAAATCTATAAATATTGTTCCTCTGATTTTATTAATTTCCATTTCATTCCACCTAGAGCACCTTACTTCGGCGGACTCTCGGAAGCTACGGTAAAGAGCGCGAAAGGGTTGTTAAATCGCACATTGGCAAACACTAAATTGACATTCGAAGAGTTAAACACCGTTTCTGCAGATGTGGAAGCCATTCTTAATTCATGTCTGCTATCTTCAATGTCATCAGATCCTAACGACTTTGGTGCACTGACACCTGGTAATTTTTTGGTAGGTGATTCTTTGCGTGGCTTGCCTGAGCGTTCACTGGAACTGAAGCCCGTTTCACATCTTGATCGCTACAACACAATCACTGCCATCAAGCAAATTTTTTGACGTCGCTGGTTTGTGAACTATATAAACGAACTACGAGCCCGAGTAAAGTGGACAACACCTTCACCTGATCTCACTAAGGGTGCTTTAGTGATCATACACGATGACAATCTGCCACCGCAACGTTGGAGATTAGGTTGGGTCGAATCAGAATCAGAGTAGAACTCTTCGTGGGCCAATACATAAATTAGCCATCCTTAAAATTTCTTGAAAGATAGTTCTTTCAACGAGGGCCGCGATGTTGGGTCACCTTAATGACATTGATCCGTTCTCCGCATAAAATAAATGCAAGGTTATTTCAAATTTCTTTTTATCTCATTGCTTGTTAATAACTCAATTTACGCTCATTTATATTTATGCACACATGTACACATACTCAATTGTTATGTATATACATATGAAGAACTTTGCAAATAAAGCACTCTAAATGCTTGCATGGGAAACTTCCTCATTTTACGATATATCTTCATGAAATTTAGCATGAGTTATTGTTCATAGAAATAATATCGGAAGAAATTGTTCAGATCGGCTCACTATAGCATATAGCTGTCATACAAATCGAACGATCGGAATCAAGGACTTGTATGAAAAATTTGACGTGATATATTCACGAAATTTGACATAGATTACTGCTTAAGGTAATAATATAATCTCCGAGAAAATTGTTCAGATCGGATTAATATAGCATATAAATAGCTTCCATACAAACTGAACACATAGTTACTCACTAAGAAACCGTAAACAAGAGCACACTGCATTTTAATTTGCTTTGCATCCCCGTATATTTTAATCCCTACTAATATTGTAAATGCGAATGTAAGCTTGTTTGTTACGCTTTCACGCAAAACTTACTTAACCGATCATCATGAAACTTTGCACATATACTCTTGAAAGTATTCGAAGTAACATAATTTATATATAAAAAAAAAATTACGCAAAATAAAAAATTGTTTGTCAAAAACTCGTCAAATTTAGCTACTTCAACGCCATCTAGCATTACAGTAATGATTACCGGCAGTGACGACAATATCTAATTCAATTGAATATAGTTTCAACTGTTTCTAATTTTTCTATATTTATTGTTATTTTCTTCTGTCATTACATGCAGTATTCAAATTTTTTAGGTAATCCGTAATTTTTGTGGTTAGCTGTCACTTTATTACCTTTATTATCTTACTCGCTGATGTTAATTCTTACTCTGCTTTTCTTTGAAAATGCCTCGGAAACGGAAATCTGGTGTATCGAGAAATTCATCGCATGTCCGTGCCACAAAAGTTGCACGAAATCAAGAAACTTCGGCTCACGCAGAGCTGAGAAGACCACAACAAGCAGAGCGACAAAGAGTTTTGAGAGCAGCTGAAACGCCTTTTCAGGCACGAGTTCGTTTCGAAAGACAAGCTGCATTGCAGACGACTAGAAGAGCGATAAAAACACCACAAAAGTCTCAAGCGAGAAGAATTCATAATGCAGAAATGCCAACCACGCGCCGCCGAAATTTAATGCGTAATGATTGGGATGTGTTTAATGGTACTGTGTTTCAATATGATCCTTCAATTGAATACCATAATCATCCATTGATTGCACTGTGATAGTCGAAAAAAAAGACAAGACCAAATTCGACGGTTTCCCCCTATTTCGGGTCCTACGAATCGAACTGCATCATTACTTTTTTGAGTTACAATCATGGTTTCATACAAAA
This sequence comes from Bactrocera dorsalis, assembly GCF_023373825.1. Classification (NCBI taxonomy): domain Eukaryota; kingdom Metazoa; phylum Arthropoda; class Insecta; order Diptera; family Tephritidae; genus Bactrocera; species Bactrocera dorsalis. Next base: position 37,105,655 of record NC_064305.1, read on the forward strand.
ATTTTTGTTGAAGTTTTTCATCGAAGTGGTCCATTGTAAGAGAAAAGCACATTTTTCTTCGGTCTGTAACTTTTTTAATGTTGACTTTTTTGGTAAACTTTCTTTGGCAAAGCTTCTCAGAATAAGTCCGTCTTTAAGTTCTTAGATGACTGTAAACCCCAAAATCAATATTTTTTGTGTCCTTATAGCCAATATGTCGAAAAAAATGAAATTTAATCTATTTTTTTATGTTTTTTCCCTAACGTTTCGTCAATATTTTAATTTACCCTTTGATACTTATACATTAAGTGACATTTTGTAATAGTATGAAACTTAAGCAAAGACAACGTTCTGAGCGAACTAACCATTAGAAAAAAAACTTAACAAAATTTGTATTTTTTAAAAAAGCTACACTAAATATGTTTGTGTGCTGTTTAATTTTTTTTTTTGTATCTTATAAGTGTTATCAATAAGTATCATAAATTTGTACACAATATTTAAATTAAATTTAATAAGACTCATCTATCAATGTCCAACACAAATCAGCAAGCAAGGAGTCAAGCTTTTAACCACTGCACTGATATAACAACAAGTATCGTTTGAAAGAAACGTTAAATGCTTGCCTAAGAGTCAAAATTTAAGCATAGATTGCAGTAGTTAATTTGACTTTGACTTCGCGGAAAGAACATTGTTTTAGTGCCTTGTATATTAAGAAAATAAATTAAAATGAATAAGTGTCCAATTGGCCTATCGTAGTTCTGCTACGTATGTGGAAAATTTACAAGCCCTTGGAGTAGACGCAAAATATCTTCGGGAACTGCCGGCATCTACGAGGAATAGTTCGATTTGCCCGTTATAAGAGACGTAGATTGGGTGCCAAATACCATTTGCACGCAATGCAACAACAACCTGCATAACTGGTCAAAAAGACTGTGCCTAAAAATGGGGTTCGGCATCCCAATGATTTGGATAGATCCACAAGGGCATCATACTGGTAACTGCTACGCGTGCAAGAACAAATTTGCAAGACTCAAAAAAAACACAGTTTACAAAATTGTTCAATCTGCACAGCTACCAGTATCTCACTCAGAAAATGTTCCAATACCAAGACGTCCAAGTCCAACTGACAGATATATTTCGCCAACATTTTCCACCGAGCCTACAGATCTACTCTCAATGTATAACCCAACCGAAGTTGAAAGCCCATGTCGTCACTTGGAGATTTCCCAAGCCCGTTTGAATACGATGGTACGACAGCTGAAATTATCACAAAGACCAGCGATTTGCCTAGCACATCATCTTCGATCGGTAAATATATTGTCTAAAGATGTGAAGGTGTATGGATACCGCAAAAGACAGGAGGAGCTTTTAGATTTCTTTGAGGTTAATGGCGAAATGTAAAAATATTCCTGGTCTTATGCAATACATGAACTGTGAGTACAAACCAGAGCATTGGCGCTTGTTTATTGACTCGTCGAAAAATAGTTTAAAAGCAGGATTGCTGTATGTGGATAACACAAAAAGTCCGGTTCCAATTGCCATAAGCTTCAACATGGCCCCGATATAAGAAAACTTACGAAGAACGCAAAATTCGGAGAACTTCTAAGGCCAAATGAAAAAATTGCCTGGAACTCCGTTATGACCATTATAAACCATTGCTTAGGAGTGCACCGGTCTGAAGATTGGAAAAAATATGTGGATCACATGGTAGACGCTTTTGAAGAAATAGGTGTGAATATGTCCCTAAAAATTCATTTCCTTCACCATCACAAGGACCATTTTGAGCAGCAAGTTCCGACTGAAACCGATGAGCACGGAGAAAGATTTCACTAAGTCGCCGCCCCCCTTGAGCATTGGTACAGCGGCAAAAAGCTTGACTCGTTGCTTGCTGATTTGTACACAATATAAGTATTAAAGGGTAAATTAAAATATTGACGAAACGTGAGGGAAAAAACATTAAAAAAAATGGATTAAATTTCAGTTTTTTCGACATATTGGCTACAAGGACACAAAAAACATTGATTTTGGGGTTTACAGTCATCTAAGAACTTAAAGACGGACTTATTCTGAGAAGCTTTGCCAAAGAAAGTTTACCAAAAAAGTCAACATTAAAAAAGTTAGAGACCGAAGAAAATGTGCCTTTCTCTTACAATGGACCACTTTGATGAAAAACTTCAACAAAAATTTTTGTATGAAACCATGATTGTAACTCAAAAAAGTAATGATGCAGTTCGATTCGTAGGACCCGAAATAGGGGGAAACCGTCGAATGTGGTCTTGTCTTTTTTTTTTTTTTTGAAAAAAGCTATCACAGTGTTGTTATTGGCTCAATGAATAAAAAATGTCAGTACTGCGATGCTTTTAAATGGAAAGATGAAACTGCTGGAATGTGCTGTTTCGGTGGTAAAGTTTCACTTCCATTACTTGGTGAACCAAAAGAACCTTTGAAAACTTTATTATTAATTGCAATTTCTAAGCAAAATAAAAAGTATAACTCTTGCTTTCAAATGACATCCTTTGGAGTTGATAAAGTGATAAGAATGCCCGGGTTTTCACCAACTTTTACTGTACAAGGACATATATATCATCAAATTGGATCACTATTTCCAGAAGATGATGATCAGCATAAATTTCTGCAGGTATGCTTTATAGGTGATGAACAAAATGAAGTAAATCGTCGTTGCCAATATATTGAAGGAGTAGAAAGAGAAACGGTATTGAAAATTCAACGATGTCACAATGTCTTGGTAAAAATCTTTAAAAATGCGATAGACAACTGGCCTTCAGACAACTACAAAGTTATCATTCATGCTGATCGAACTCCACTTGACGAAAATGAAAGGCGTTATAATGCGCCTTTTGGTTTTGGTTACTGGTGACCCGAGCTCTCCACGAGACATAGTACTACGGGCACATGACAATACGCTAAAGCGTGTAGCCGATACTCATAGATTCTATGATGCTTTGCAGTACCCATTAATGTTCAGTAAAGGAGAATATGGATATCATTTTAATATTCCAGTCATTAATCCAACAACGGGACAACCAATTCGAAATAAAAAAGTTTCCTGCATGGACTTTTATGCGTATTACATGACTTCAACCTTCTTCTGCGTACAAGTCAACTTTTTCATCAATTATTGGTAGATAAGTACTTATATTAAAGTAGAGTCCGAACATCTTCGTTACATTTCTCTAAACCAGAAAATATTACGAGCTGAAAATTACATACATTTACAAGATGCGATTAGCGCAGACAATAATATCAGACCTGACGACATTGGCAAAATGGTTTTTTTGCCGTCCCCTGTTTTAAACAGTCCTCGTTATCTCCATTAGTACACGCAATACGCATTTTCTTATGTACGAACTTACGGAAGGCCTGATCTCTTCGTAACTTTTAAATGTAATCCTTAGGTGCAGGATATAACTCAAGAGCTTATGTCTGGACAAAACGCCACTGATCGATATGACATAGTTGCCCGAGTGTTTCGATTAAAGGTCCAAAAGTTAGTGAACGTCGTAACAAAAGGAAAAATATTTGGAGACGTCCAGTGCCATATGTACTCTATTGAATGGCAGAAACGAGTCCTACCGCATGTGCACATATTAATTTCGCTAAAGCAGAAGATACTTCCTAATCAAATTGACAACATAATTTGCGCTGAAATTCCAGATCCAGAAGAAAATACAAATCTGTACGACACGGTTATTAAAAATATGATACACGGTCCCTGTGGAGCTCGTAATCCAGCAACACCTTGCATGCAAAATGGCAAGTGTACAAAAAAGTATCCTCGAGAAATGACTAAAGAAACAGTTCACAGTCATAAGGGTTACCCGTTATACAGACGTAGGGCGCCTTCTGATGGTGGTAAACAAGTTAGCATTCGTACTCGCAGTGGAGAAATAAAGAGCTTTGATAACACAGTACAACAGCTAATCTGGGGGGTGAGAAATTCCAAGTCAGGGTGATGGTACTAGGTCAGTATAGTAAAACCCTCAAAGGGTTTGGCGTTCGTATGTGTCAGTTTTTTTTTATGACCTTTTAAATTTTTTCCTTAATGTTTCACAGTGTAATAGATGGGCAGTGCCCTATTTCCCGATTTTGTGTAAAGTATTCAACGCCCACATTAATGTTGAAGTTTGCAATTCTGTGTGTGCAATTAAATATATTTGCAAGTATATCAATAAAACAAGCGATCAGGCGATCTTCAATCTGCGTAATGAAGGTGCTGCACTGACCCTCATTGAAATACAAACTTTTCAAGCAGTAACATATGTCAGTAGCAATGAAGCAACAAGGCGTCTTATTGGCTTTCCATTACATGAAAGATATCCCACTGTTACACATCTTGCAGTACACTTAGAAAACGGACAGCGTGTCTTTTTTGATGAAAATACCTTTCAAGACAGGATTTTATCTCCTCCTAAGACCACGCTGACTACTCTGAGGTTCCCCGTTATTATACATGGGACAGTTCAAAAAAAGAATAGCGTCGTCGTATTCATGGTACACCTGTTCAAAACCAACCTGGGGTTAAGGCATTGGATGCTGTTGGTCGTGTCTATACCATACATGTTACGAATTTTGAATGCTTTTGTCTGCGCATGTTGTTACCGAGAAGCAAGTGAAGCTCGACGACTGTTAGGAAATGACAATAATTGGGACGAAACTATGGAGGCAGCTGTACAATGCCGATGGCTAGATAAAATCAGGGAACTTTAAGCTACGCTTTTTATCTTCTTGTGGTCTTTGTAACACTCAAAGTCTTTGGAATAAGTACAAAGAATACATGGCTGAAGATATTTTACATCAACTGCAGCATGTACACACAGATATTACTTACAATGAACATGTCTACAATAAAACACTAATTATAATCGAAAACAATGTTTTTACGATGATTGGAAAAAAATTAGATGATTTTGGAATGTCGAGCCCTCGACGAGACAAAATGGACGATTTTAATAATGAAATTGCAGGAGAGCTAGATTATGATTTTATAGCACTGCAACATCAAGTGACAGATTTAGTCCCTCAATTACTTTCAGAGAAAAATCATGTTTGTATTGGAAAAAAATTAGATGATTTTGGAATGTCGAGCCCTCGACGAGACAAAATGGACGATTTTAATAATGAAATTGCAGGAGAGCTAGATTATGATTTCATAGCACTGCAACATCAAGTGACAGATTTAGTCCCTCAATTACTTTCAGAGAAAAATCATGTTTTCCATCAAGTTTTACGTAAAATAGACTCCGGCAGAGGTGGACTTTTCTTTTTCGACGCACCAGGAGGTACTGGAAAAACATTTTTGCTTATCTTATTATTAATATCCGCCAGAAAAGACCAAAAAATAGCAGTTGCTGTAGCTTCGTCAGGTATTGCCACGACGCTATTAAATGGCGGTCGTACGGCACATTCCGTTTTAAAATTACCATTTAATTTGGCACAGGAAGATTCGCCCATCTGCAATTTTAGTAAAAATAGTGAGGTAGGATGCTGCGAGAATGCAAGCTTTTAGTGTGGGATGAAAGTACAATGTCTCACAAGACGGCTATAGAATCATTAAACCGGACTCTCCAGGACTTGCTAGTTAGTACAGATACAATGGGAGGCATGGTAGTTTTACTGGCTGGTGATTTCCGTCAAAAACCTCCCAGTGATTCAGAGGGGGACACCAGCAGATGAAATTCAAGCGTGCATTAAATCATCACGCTTATGGTCGACATTTGAAAAACTCCGCCTGAAAAGGAATATGAGAGCGCATCTTCATAATGCATGGATTCAGGACTTTACGCAGAAATGTTGTTGAAAATTGGTGATGGTTGTTTAGAAGTTGACGCTGAAGGCTACATATTACTGTCAAGAGAATTTTGTAATATAGTGGAAAGTGATGTGGATCTCATTGCTAATGTTTTTCCGGAATTGAAACAAAATTTGTATAGTGATTAGTGGTTGTGTGCAAGAGCAATATTAGCACCAAGAAATAAAATTGTTAATAGGATCAACATTGACCTTTTAAACGAGGTTCAAGGAGAAATGAAGGAATATTTAAGTACTTTATATCCTGTGGAGTTTTTAAATTCACTTGAACTATCGGGTGTACCGTCACATATGTAAATGCTTATGCGAAATCTAGATGCTCCTCTTCTATGTAATGGAACAAAGCTTCGGATAACAAAATTTGGACAGAACATACTTGGTGCTACTATTTTAACAGGTGTCGGTAAGGGAAATCGTGTCGGATATTTTTTTAAATTGTTAGAATTCAGAATTATTTATTTTTGGTACGGTGAAATATATTCTAACATTTGTTGTTGTATTTCAATGCGCATATTTTAAGGTGTTGAAACTTCGTTGTCGGTAGTAATTTTTAAAAATTGTTGATCTCAGCCAAGCAATAAAATTTAGATATCATATACACGCATTTCTATTATTATACCCTTACCCTTATCTCTCATACTTATTTAATGGCTCCACTGCGGGCGAAGCAGCGGGTAAAAAGCTAGTAATAAAATAAAGCAAGAAAAACGCTTCTTGCTCTAACACTTAGTTTAAATTTTATTATTTTAATTTCTTATTTCTTTTATTTTTCTTATTTATTTTATATTTAAGAATACTTTAATTTAATTAAATTTTATTTAGTTGATTAGTTTTTATTTAATTTTTTATTTATTTTTTTAAATTAAGTTTTTGTGTATTTTATGTAAATGTAATTTTTGTGTTTTTCTTTTAACATTTAAATTTTTTGTTAGTGTTTTTTCCCCACTGCCTCTTTCATTTAACGCGCATTTTTTGCCAGCATAAATGTATTTCCGCTAATATCCCTTATTATGCGCACTTTGTATAAGTTGTTCTTGTTATTGTTTCCTATGCTGTTTTTGCTCATTAATGCGCGTTTGATTTTCATTAACAGCGGATATAATTGTGGCAACATTTGTTATTCATTGCAAGGCTATGCATTGAAACAAAGAGCTTTATAGTGTGCGCAAATGAATTTGAGTGTACGCGGGTGCGTGTGTGAGTGTTCGAGTATTTGTTTGTAGTTATTATTTAGTTTTCTTTAGTGATGCGTTTTTTGCCAGCATTACTATTTATGCGATTTTGAGTATATGGATGTGTGAGTGTATATGCCCTGCAAAAATTTGAGGACCACGTAGTCCAATTGGGTAATGCTTCGAAGTAGAGGCGATGAGATCTGGTTACATACTTAACCATATGTTATGCTGCACTGGGCCATGTCCGAAATTGAACATCGTCTTTTTCGTGATTGTTCGGCCTACGAGTATGCAGGTATATTTAGCAATGGACATCATAAAAATAACGATAATTTTAAATAAATCGTAACGAGATATCGATTTATTTTTCCTAAAAAGTCATTGAAAATTATTTAATACATTTTAAAAAACCTTTATTTACGTAAATATTTCTTATTTATTACCACGTTGAAGAATTTGTTAATTTTTACCCCACTTAAACTTTTTATGTATTTGCGGTTGCTCTCATCAATCACATATGTATAAGAATTAGAGCAAACATTTAATTCAAAAAGATCTTTGAAATACAATTTTACGAACCGTGTCTTCTAAGAATTTGAAACATTTCTCATTTAAGTTTAAAACAAATTGAAGCAAATTATAAAAAACATTGAATATTTTAGTCTAAAAGTGAACTATTCATTATCGAGAATAACAAAATAAATCGATTTGCATAAAATTTTTAACATAGAACGAGTTTACACCCGAAAACTTTTGTTGCTCGTTTTCGGAGTATTCTCGTCTGGTGTTCTGCAATCTTTTTGGTATCATATTATCAAATTTTTGTACACTTCATTTAAAATGTGCACAAAAATATTTTTCTTAAGATAATTTTTATCTTTATTCTTAATTTTCGAAAACACTTCTATTATAATAAACATATTTGCACCGAAATTTTTATATTCTATTTAAAAAGTTTATAATTAAATTTTCCTCGACGTGCCCTCGCCTAAAGTTTGGGCGACAAAAAGCGTAGTGTGTCAATGCGCGCTTAATCCTTTTAAAGTATCGATAAGTCGTTGTATTCATATATTGGTATCGCCCACCCCTACATTTACTCACTTTGAAATTGTCAGACGGATTGGATGGATTGGGAGATTGGAAGAAAAATTTACTGCGATAAAATTGGAGAAATTTCAAGGATTTTGGTGAGTATAGTGTGTGAAAAATTTAATAATAAATTAATTAGTGATTAAATAAAATCAGTTGCTCAAAGAGGCATTTGAAACTCCTTTTAAAGCTAAAAAAGAGTTTTATACAGAGCAATAAGCCTTTAAAAATGAGGCAACAGTACGAGTTCGGGGAAACGATGCCGCTACCGAGAATCTTGCGCATTGTAATTCTTTTCATAGTACTGATGCCACTAGGGAAAGCTTCCATTAAAGAATTCTTTTTGGGAAAAAATTAAAGCTTGGCAGATTAAAAATAGAATCGGTCACAAAAGCTTACGTGAGCTTTTATTTATTTTAAAAGAGGAAAATTTAGACGTACCGTTAAGTCCCTGAGTTCTATTGGACTTAAAAAATGAAGAAGTAGTTATCGAACATGTTCCCCCGGCCTTAAAAATCAAATTAAGAAAATTGAAAGTAGTGTGTTAGAATTTAATGACATTGTATTTGATATTAATATTGATGGTCTGCCATTATTCAATAGTTCAGGAACTCAACTTTGGCCAATTTTAATACGCATAGTTAATATTCCAAATATATCGGTATTTCCTGTGGGTATATATAAAGGCAAGCATAAGCCAAGTGATATTGATAAGTTTTTGAGCTATTTTGTCAATGAGTTTCAAATTCTAAGAGTAAATGGGTTAGAACTAGGCGGTAAAATATATGAATTAAAAATTAGATCTTTAATATGTGATGCACCAGCTAGAGCATTTGCCGGTGGTATTCCGCATCACACATCAGCTCATGGGTGCTCAAAGTGCACAGCAGAAGCAAAAAAAATTAGAAATACCCTTGTGTATCCCACGAAAGTTGGAAAAATTGTAAGTGATGAAGATTTCGATCTCCGAAGACGCACTGATCATCACCAAATAGGATTTCGCACAGTTAAAACACCATTTGAAAAAGTAAATTTAAAAATGATAACACAGGTAATTGGAAGACGGTATGTTAATACTATTAGTTTTTTCAAAGAACCCTTAGACTGATGCTTAGCTGATGCTGTACCCAGAACCGAAAATGAAGTGTTTCCAATTGAAAACATAACTTGCAAAATGTTATGTTTGCCACATAACGACCAATTACTTTTTATACCAATATTACATGGCTGCATGGCTAATTACCGTTTTTATACTCTCGCAACAAAGTTGCTAAAGAGAGTATTATAGTTTTGTTCACATAACGGTTGTTTGTAAGTCCTAAAACTAAAAGAGTCAGATATAGGGTTATATATACCAAAGTGATCAGGGTGACGAGTAGAGTTGAAATCCGGATGTCTGTCTGTCCGTCCGTCCGTCCGTCCGTCCGTGCAAGCTGTAACTTGAGTAAAAATTGAGATATCATAATGAAACTTGGTACACGCATTTCTTGGCTCCATAAGAAGGATAAGTTCGAAGATGGGCAAAATCGGTCCACTGCCACGCCCACAAAATGGCGGAAACCGAAAACCTATAAAATGTCATAACTAAGCCATAAATAAAGATATTAAAGTGAAATTTGGCACAAAGGATCACATTAGGGAGGAGCATATTTGGAAGTAATTTTTTTTGGAAAAGTGGGCGTGGCCCCGCCCCCTATTAAGTTTTTTGTACATATCTCAGAAACTACTATAGCTATGTCAACCAAACTCTACATAATCGTTTCCTTCAGACATTTCCATATACAGTTCAAAAATGGAAGAAATCGGATAATAACCACGCCCACCTCCCATACAAAGGTTATGTTGAAAATCACTAAAAGTGCGTTAACCGACTAACAAAAAACGTCAGAAACACAAAATTTTACGGAAGAAATGGCAGAAGGAAACTGCACCCAGGCTTTTTGTAAAAATTGAAAATGGGCGTGGCGTCGCCCACTTATGGACCAAAAAGCATATCTCAGGAACTCCTCGACCGATTTCAATGAAATTCGGTATATAATATTTCCTTAATACCCTGATGACATGTACGAAATATGGGTGAAATCGGTTCACAACCACGCCTTCTTCCAATATAATAAAACTTTACACAAATACGGTATTTGAGCTGAGGTATCCCTTGTGGAAAAATTGTCGTGATCGGACTATAATTTTTCAAGGTCCCTGATATCGAACACGAAGAACTCAGTGCCTAACCTAACCTAACCTAATTTTTCACCGAAAATATCGGTAAATCTCCCAGAATTTATTTGTAATTAATTTTACAGCAAAATAAAAAAATATGTAAATGATGGATAATGAAATCTCGATTATCACTTTATCATGCGAGAGTATAAAATGTTCGGTGACACCCGAACTTAGCCCTTCCTTACTTGTTTTTGTTGTATTTGTTATAATGTATGTACATATGTAAGTAAAAATGATTGTTTGTTTGTTAGTAACGTTAACGCTCGAGAACGGCGGAACCAATCTCCATGAAATCAGAAGTTGTTCGCTGTGGATCTGGAAAGGGTTAGATATAAAAAAAACCATATACTTTTCCTAAGGAAAAGTCCAAAAATTGGAAATTTCCAAAAATTGACTTTCCATACAATTCTTTTTTGTTTTGTTTTTCAATATTTTGATTTGTAAATTATTTGAGTCGTTCAATTTCGGTCGCTTGCTTTTTTTTGCGGCTATTTAAAAGAAAAATTATTGAAAATTTTTCAGTGAAAACTTTATGTGTGTTACAAACGAAGTGATCAATTACAGATTGAAATTTCTTACGAAGCAACGAAGACATCGCGCTAATATCGGTCGGCGTTCTCTTTGCCATCAACGTGTGGTAGCCCCAGACACATGAACTACATGAGACTCCCAGAATGCGATGACATATGTGTGGAATTATGGATCGCTGTCAATCAGCAAGCGATCATCACGATAATACAGCAAGACTTTTCAAACAACAGCTACGATGTTTGATGGACTTTATCTTGAAGCAACGTACATATGTATATACAAGTATGGTGCAGTCAGATGCTGGATGTACTCTGCTGAGTTGCAAAAAAGAGGTTTCCCGCACGCACACATTCTTCTTTGAATGGTGGATGGTGGTTACACCAGATCAAATTGATGAAATCATTTCTGCGGAAATTCCTCATGCAGAGAAAGATCCATTATTCAACGAAGTGATGAAAACCAATATGGTGCATGGACCTTGCGGACACCACAATCCCACTTGCAATAAATGCACGAGAAACTATCCACTTGCTTTTCTTTCGGAAACGCAAACTGGAAATGAAGGATATCCACTCTATCGTCGTAGCTCATCAGGCGACAATGGCAGGACATTTACCATTCAACTTAGAGTAGTGAATATCGGAGTCGACAACATATGGATCGTACCATATTCGCCACTATTGTCTATTTCACATTCAAAACTCATGCCAATGTTTAATATTGTAGTTTGGTGAAATCGACTTTTCCGATTGTGCGTTTCGCAGTTCATTTGGAGAATGGCTAAAGAGTGTTTTTCAACCCAAAGAATACAGTACAGCTAGCGGAAACACTTCCAACAACAAAATTTACATTGACGAGTTTTTTCTCAACTTGCGTCAGTGATTCGTTTGTGAGAACATTTGGAAATGCTTTGATATTATGCATGGAATGCATCGCCGAAGAAATAGATACGCAGAAAGCAAGGCCAACCAATAGATTGACATCCAGGTGTGTTCTCAACTAATTTCTTAGAACGAATTTACATAATCCACTCGAAAAACTAAGATTGCTAATACCTTCGGTTGCTATAAATAAATGTACGTCGTTTAGTTTGATTTGAGTCATTGCGCACACTTTTCGCGATGGTCATTTCGACATATCAGCCTTCAAATCCGCGTCAATTATGGAACACGAACAAAAGTATATTGCCGAAGACATTTTACATCGTATTCGTTAAGAATTGGAAATAGGCAAATTTCGGTTTCAGTGGTTTGATATCAATTCCACCTCCCTTTTGTCAATTCACTTCAACGAAATATGAACTCATCACGAATGTTTATGCCAAATTGGCTAAATTATCGTAACTACGATTGCATGGGTGCGCGCCAATTATACGTGGCGTTTTCCCGAGTAGGAAAACCATCTTCTCTGTACATTTACGCACCGGAATAGAAACCAAAAAATGTTGTTTATCAAACTGCGTTACATTGAAAAAAATTTAGAAAAATCGAAAATAAATGATTTTTAACACAACGTAAACGGATGGTTTTTACGTCAAGAAAACCCCGAATAATTGCCGGAAAATCCCTAAAACAGCCATTTTCTTTTTCCCATACAAACAAATGTCTGTTTGTTTATTAGTAACGCTAAGGGAACGACGGAACCAGTCTTGATGAAATTTTCAGAGAATGTTCTGTGTGGATCGGGGAAGGTTTAGAAATAAAAAAACCT